>NC_050582.1:44945684-45097329 GCF_011100635.1 Trichosurus vulpecula | reverse complement strand
ATAGCTCTGTCATAACCCTACTGACTAATTTCATTTGAATGAAGTTCAGTTCAGTAAAAAGACTGTCACCTTCTGCTTCTGAATCTAGATTTTTTTCGGTTCCTGATGGGAAAATTTTGGTTAGAAGAGATGAAATTATTTCTTCCAAAAATTCATGAGGCAGCATGATGGTATATGGTGAGGAAGTCTGACATTCTTTGGTGTGTTTTTTGGCGACTTTTTGTACTTTTGTAACAACATCCTTAGATTCCAGAGGTATGCACACTTCAGTGGGTAATTCATCCTGTAGTAGGAGGCTGAGCTGATGCTGAAACATTTCTTCTATTACAGCACCAGCTAATCTTTTGGCTAACTTATCACTATCATTGATGTCTTTGCAAATTGAGTCTTGAGATCTGTATTCATGCAGAACATTACAGAGAGAGGAGTGCACAACCTTATTGACCAATGTTTTATCCACTGGTGGCATATAATCAACGTAATGTTGTATGTCTGTACATGATCCCCTATCGACCAAGATTTTGGGGGGCACAGGTGGCGTTTTAGGCGGTGAGGGTGTTCTCTGGAGAGTTGGTCCTTTCCATGTAGCAGAACTATGCTTGTCTGGCACTTTCTCTTCAATCAGTACTTTAGGTTCCTGGGGCAAAGGTTGCTTTTCCTCAGCAGGCCTAAACACCCTAATTCGGGCTTCAGAAAACTGTTTTAACAAGGAATCAATCAGTTTCATTGCTGTTTCATAGAGCTCAGTCTGATTTACATCATCCTGAATTTTTTTACACTCTTCACAAGTTTCTGGTGAAGAAGAAAAGATCAGTTTGTTTACAATCTCAGTGACAACATCTTCTAAAAATCTAGCTGAAAAAATACCTGATTTCATTTCAGGTGAATGGGAGGATGTTTTGGCATCATCAGGAGGGTGTTTCTTCACCTCTTTGCCTTTGTCAGGAACATCTTTGTGAACCAGGTGCAATGAAGCCACTGATGAAGGTCGGCCAAGATTCTCAACATGTGCTATTTGGGCAGGAATAGCATTTGCATACCGGGTATCACCTAGAGATGTCTGAGTAGACATTTCTAAAACGTTACAATAAATATTCTCAATCATATTTTCAACATTTTCATAATACACTGTTGGTTCATTTTCAACATCTGTTTGAACACATCTCTCTCTCTTGCTTTTAGGGGCTGATTTGAAATTTGGATCGTGTAACATCCTTATATTTTTCACTGTAGTGACTGCAGGAGTGACCCTAAATGCCCCTTCATCATCATCTGTCCCAACTGAAATGTCTTTTTTCTTTTCTTCAAACTTCTTACTACTTGATAATTTCATAACTGGTTCTGGTGTTTTCTTACTTTGTACTGGGGAAATGCATCGTATTGGTTCTTCATCATTTTCTTTAGCAGTCAAATGGTGTTCTTTCTTCTTTATACTGCTCTTCTTAGGTGTTCTCTTGAAATCTGGTTCTGGGATCTCCTTTCTGCTTTTCATAACCGCAAAGACTTTTATTGACTCTTTCACCTTGTCTTCTTTGGCTGAACTCTCATCACTCTTTACATCTGATGTTTTGTAACCATGATGGTCCTGATGACTTTTTATAGTACTGGCAGCTACAGAAATGAATTTTATCGAATCCTTGTCTTCATCTTTTTTAGGTGGGCTTTCACTTGTCTTTTTCTCAGTTTCCCTTTTGTCAGTTAGCTCCCAGTCTGCAGATTCCAGGGCACACATTTTAGTTTTCATGGTGCTAGCTAGAGAAATGAACATTGACTCCTTGTCATCATTTCTAGGTATAGTTTCAACCTTCTCTTCACTCTTCGTTTCACTTATTGTGCCCAGATCTATTTCATCTTTTATATTTCTAGCTAGATTTACAACTGCAAGGGAATCTTTCAGTGAAGAATCTTTGATAGGAACATCCCTTATGTCTTTATCAAATGAGGTCTTTGGTGGCAGGTATTGGACCCTTTGGGTGATGTTATCTGGTTCTAGAAATGAAAAGAAAGGGGAAAACCAGTCTCCAGAAAAAAGGGGCTTAAACTTGAAACCCGAGATTGCCTTCTTTGCTAAGTTGGTTATCATTTCAATATAAATATTGCTCTCTTCCTCGTCATGATAAGCATCCTCAGATCTATATTTTTTAATAACTTCATCATACACAGAATCAGACACTTTATCAACAGTTTCTTTATCTACTGGTGGAAAAGAAAACAGTTCTTCAGCATTGGGGAGAACTTTAATGTCACTTTTTCGAAATTCACCTATTAGAGAATTTACTAATTTGATAGCCATGTTCACAAGGTTGGTCTCTGTTGTACTTCCATCTTCATCATCATACTCAAGAGTTTTGGGGACAGGGTACAATTTTCTAACAAGATCAAAAATAACATCTTCTAAAAATGTTGCTGAGTAGAGGGAAGGCTGGGGTGTGCATGGTTGTTCTTTTTCTTGCTCAAGAACATCAACAACAGACTCTTTATCAGAAGCTTCACTGGAATCAGGGTCATCCTCATGTAAGAATGGCTGGAGATGATGATCTACAATTTCCTTCATAATGAAGCCAGCTATTTTTGTGAGGAATGTGCCTCCCTCCTCACTCTCCTCTTTCTGGACTTCAGCTTGGAATTCAGCTTTCTTCAAAATATTTTTGCAAATTGAGTCAACTATGGTTTCAATAGTTTCCAGATTCATATGTGAGGCATTCTCCTCTGCAGTGGTCAGTCTGATTTCATGTTCAGAAATTTCAGCTATAATAGCATCAGTCAGTCTTGAAGCTGCAGACATAAAATCATCATCTGGTGGTGCCTCTTGTTCTTTTGTTTGAACCCTAGCTTCAGATGAAGGAAAAATATGACCTAAAAGTTTAGAAACCATATCTTCCAAAAGAGAGCAAGGTAATACAGTAACGAAGGATGGCAAATAATGGCTTTTTTTACCAATAACATTTAGTACATTTCGAATAATGTTCTCAGCTCTAAGTGAAGAATAGGTAGACAAAGATAATGTTCCAGAAATTAATCCCTGTACTTGATAATCGTAAATTTCTCCCAAAAGTAAATTATATATTTTTCTTCCAAAATTATTAGTGTCATGTTCTATGTCTGTATGAACAAGATCCAGAGATTCATAATCATCTGTTATTTTTTCATAAATTAAGTTGACTATCTTACTAACCATTTCTCTATACCCTTCAGAAAAACACAGATTTTCATCAAAATTTTCAGCAACCAAAATTTGAGATACTGCAAACTCAAGCACAATTGAACGGACTAATTTTGTAACAATGTCAGTAACTTTGGCTTTAGACTTTGGATCCTCAGATGAGATGAAATTATGTGAGGATGCATAAAGAATTTTGCACAAAAGCTCAGAAATGACTTCCTCCAAAAATACAGCTGAGTTAACAATGAGAGACAGTTCTTTTGGGTCAATTTCTACATCTTTGTAAGTCTGTTTCCTAGTTAAGTCAGCTGTAGATTGAGAAAAGGTTTGCTCTTGAGATAAAAATGACTGAAGATGATGGTTAAAAATTTCTTTGATTATGAAACTTGCTATTTTGGAAACAGGTATATTATTTATGTCTTTTTTATCTTTTGTAAGAGACTGGTAGAGATTTGAATGTGAAATGTCAGCATAAATGGATTCCACCATATTCTCAATATCTGTTTCTGAAATCATACTTTGTTTTTCATTTCCATGCTTTGTAATCCAGATAGCATGTTTGGAAATGATGGCCATGATTTCATTGATCAATTTCACAACAGTTTTACTTAAATCAGGCTTTGAAGTAACTGAGTCTTCTGCTCTGGAGTCTGAGGACATCTGTGATAAAAGCTGGGTGACTATCTTTTCCAGATGAGTATGTGATAACATAGTTGTATATATTGTTGAAGTCTGTCTCTGAGGTTTTGGTCGGTTAATTTCAAACTGAACTTTCTTAAGCAAAACATCAGCATCGAGATTTGACAGAGATGTGAGTGGTAGTCTTGAGACCAAATCTGGTTGGAGCTGAAAATCAAAGATCTCTGCCAGAATGATTTTGGTTATCCTTTCTGCCAAAGTCTTTGTGTCATTAAAAAAATCTTTATCAAGTGTTAGGTCTAAGTCATATTCTTGCAAAACTTTGTTGTAAGCTGTGTCAATTATCTTAATGATGACATCCCTATCTACTTGTGGCAAACCTAATTCCTCTTCAGCATTTTCTAGAATGTTTACTTCTGCTTTTTCAAACTCCTCTGCTACTGAATTTATGAGTCGAATAGCTGTCTCCTCCAGTTCACTTTCAGGGTGTCTTATTATTTTTGTGTATGCAACACCCACTACCTTGAAAAAGATTTTGGATAAAACTCCAGAGACTACTTCTTCCAAAAATGTCGAGGAATAAACACCAGCATAAAACTGTAACAACTGCCTTCTCCCACCAACATGGTATATCTGGGGTGGAGGAAATGTCTTTCCAGACACAAATGGCTGAAGGTGTTGCTGACAAATGTTTCTAATGATAAAACCAGCTACTCGATCAACGAAAGCATCATTACTGCTTGTTATCTCTTGTTCAATTGCTTCTTGTGAGCCAGAGTTTTGCAAGATGTTTTTGAAAACAGAGTCAACAAGATTTTGGACATCATCTTCTGAATAAATATATTGTGGTTCTTCTGCATCTTTGGAAAATCGAATTTCGTGTTTTGAAATTTTCTTCCGGATGTCGCTGATTAACTTTGAAGCAACTTCATTGAAATTAACTCCAGATGTATCTTTTAGATCTTCTTGATATTGAACCGCCCCAGATGCTGAAGGAAAGATTCGAGATAGGAGCACTCTTATCATGTCTTCTAAGAAAGTATAAGGCAGTAAGGTATTATATGGAGATAGGCTCTGGCTTTGTTTGCTAGTTTTGCTGATTCCACTTAAGACTTCTTGTACAATGTTATCTGCTGTCAAAGAAGAATAGGAAGAAGCAGAGAGCTCTCCAGAAAAAAGGGGATGAAGAAGATAATCAGAAATTGCTGCTACAATTAAATTGGTAAGATTTTCAACAAAAATGTCAGTTCTTATTGGTTCTTCTTGCTCACCTGTAGGAACAAGTCCATGCTGTTTTAGGACATTACAGTAGACAGAGTCTACCAATTCATCCACAATATCGATATTCAGAGGTGGAAAAGGCTGTGCCTCATCATGACGTACCACTCGGACTTTGGCTCGGTCAAAGTGAGCATTTATGGAATCTACAATTTTGTGTGTCACATTGTTTAGTTCTGCCCCAATTTTAACTTTTGGGCTGAAGATCTTTGATAAGAGTCTAGCGACAATTTCTTCCACAAATTCAGCAGGGTAAACCCCCATGCTTAGGGAGGATGCTGTAGGGGATCTTTGCAGCCCTGTCACTTCATTGAGAACATTCTTAACCATGGTGGACACTTCGTCAGTGTCAGTTGTTGACTGAGAGGCAATATCCCCAAACAAAAAGGGCTGAAGATGACTTTCGGTAATCGCTTGAATAATAAAACTGGCTATTCTGTCAACAATGACAGGACTTTGGCTTGTTATACTTTTCTGTATTGATGAGTGAGATCCCGAGATTTGTAAAATATTACTGTAAACTGAGTCAACCATTGTTTGGAGATTTCTTTCTGAATATAAATACTGATGATCATATTTGGTGAGCCAAATTTTGTGTTTAGAAATGGCTGACATAACCTTGTTTATTATGCAAGCAGACATTTCGTTAAAGTCTGAGCTCATTAAATATTTCTTTTCCATAGACCAAATGTCACTAGATGATGGAGGGATGATCTGTGATAACAGCTTTCTAATGACATCCTCTAAAAACGAGTGAGGCAACATGGTAGTATATCCTGCTGAAGGCTGAATTTGGGAACTGAACTCCCTCAAGTTCTCTTGAAGCTTCTGAAGGACATTTTCAACTTCGAGGGGGTAGTATGACTCAGGAGTGAGTCTTCCCACAAAGCATGATGGAAGTTGGTAGTCTAAAATTTCAGCCAGCACAGCACTTGTCGTCCGCTCAGCCAATAAGTTGAGGTCATCAGCTGCATCATTCTCATTAACATAAGTCATTTTTGATTTGTATTCCTGCAAAACGTCATTATAAACGGAATCAACAATTTTGGTCACAGCTTTTTTCTGTACAGGTGGAAAACACAACCTTTCTTCAGCATTCCGGAGCACAGTGACTTGGGCCTTATTAAATGCATTCACCACGGAATTGACAATTAATGTATTCATCTCACTGAGCTGCTCCTCTGTGACATTTTCATCTCGGTCACACAATGAAGTATACATAGAAGAAAACAGGTCAGAAATAATGTCCTCCAAAAATGTGGCTGAGTAAACACCTGTACTGAGTTGGCCTGACTGTAGCATTTTGGGAACTGTTTTAATTTTTAATTCTTTCTTTCCCAGTTTTTTCATAGAGGAAGCAGAAAACTGCTTAAAGGGTGGTCTGATTTTGGAGCCAATTATCCGGAGATGATTGGGGGTCTCTGATGTGAGTTTGTCCCTGGACCGCATGAGGCCTTTTGGTAGTTGTGCTCCCTGGGTATTGGCCAGTCTTTCCCTTGCACTGTACTTTAAAAGCTTATTGGCATATTGGGGTTTCGGGGGGGCTGCCTGTATGCTGTTTGACAGTTTTTCCATCAGGGATTTTACCAAGCCATGGGAAATGACACTGAGCATTGATTCTGAGGAAAGCAACTCTTTTTCACTTTCAGCCAGCTGTTCCAACACAAAGTCTGACACATAGTCCTCTGCTTGAAATGGCTCAGCTTGCTCCGAGCTCACTTTTCCCTCTCCATAACCAAATTCTTCCTCCTCCACACTTTGGATTACATTAAAAAGCTGCCGTTCTGCAGTAGACAATTCCTCAGAAAGAGGGCCACCTGTCAGTATGTCTGTGGTTGTACATTTTTCCAAAAGTGTCCTTATAAGTTTCTCACACACAACATTGAGGAGGAATATGGATTTGGGAGATAAGCCTAGGTTATTAGGCTGCTTCTCTGAAGAGTCAAAAAAATGTCTTGTTGATACTTTGACAGAGTCCAAAACCCCACTTTGGCATTCATCTGGCAAAAATAAATCTAAGACAATATTAAAAATTTTATTCACCATTTCTTTAGATTCATGAGTTTTTAGGCTCCCTAGTAGACTGTCTAATTTAGATGCCACAGAAGTGATTTTATTTTTCTGGACAAGTTGATCTGTTCTGTGAGTAAGTGATGGGTCCCAGCTTCGTTGGCTTACCTGTCTTTCTATGGGTCTTGTTTTCTGGCAAATACGAACACTCTGACTTTTAGATACAGGAATTGATTTCCGTTTAGTATTACACTGGTTATTAATTCCTATTTCTTTTGTTAGCACATGAATCACTCCTGATAGGAGATCTTGAAAGAGATCATCAATGTCTATGGTAGCAACATCTGGAGAATAAATGTATTTTGTTTGCAGGGAAACAACATGTTCAGTAACATCTGCCTTTAAAATGTTATTATTAGATAGGATTTGAATAATAACTTCAAAAATACTGAAAGCAATGTCATCAATAAGAACTGATCTACTCTTGGATCCTCCGGCTCCCAACATTTCAGAATTGATTGAAATGAATTTCTCAGATGCTGAAATTTTATTTCCAAGGTATTTCAGCTTTGTTCTGCCATCTTCAGTACCATCGGAAACACTTGAAATTATATGGAAAATAACAGAGTCAGTGAGATGTTCACAAAGCTCATTTAAAGAAGATTCAGTTTGTCTACTTCTCAGAGGCCTCTTTGGATCTAGTTTTTTTCTTGATAGTGAAGATACAACAGGTGCCTTTTCATCACAGGAACCTCAAACAGAAAGGATTGTGATTTTTAGCATGTAGACAGGAAATTGTGTAACATTCAAAATATTGTTTTTTTAAAAAACATATGAACAATTTACTGTATATTATTAAAAAACCCAAATGTTAGCAAAGAGATGAATGGGTTTTCTTCCATTTTCCATTTCCCTTCCTACCTCCTGCTTCCCCCTCTATTGTTGTACCTTTTTATCTTTTAGCTGAGAGGGTAATCAAAAAGCCTAGTAGAAAGAAAAAAATTTCCATAATTCAAGTATTGGTACTGTTCATGAGTAGCTATGGACACTAAATCACTAGCTCTATCATGGAAGTGTTGGGGCCAGAAGAGACCTTATAGATCAGAGGATCACAGAGTCTAGAGTTGGCAGGGATCTCAGAGGCCAAAAGGCCAACTCCTTCACTTTACAGAGAAGGAGACCGAGGCCCTGGGAGTAGTGAAGTGATTTGCCCAGGGTCATACAATGGATCCTTGATCTAAAGCTGGGACGGACTTCAGAAGCCACCTAGTCTAATCTCTTCATTTTACAGAGAAGGAAGCTCAGGCCCAGGTATAGTAAGCAAAGTGCCCAGATAGTAAGCATCAGAGGCACGATTTGTACCGAGGTCTGGTTCATCTTCCAAATCTGATATTCTATGATCTCCAGTTATATAGTAAAATATAACTGCTTAGTGCCTCAAGTTTTGCAGATGTAGAAGTTTTGACTTTGTTGTCTTTTTCTGAGTTTGTGTTTTGATCTTCCCTGTCACCATAATAGCTTTCTATAGTCAGTATATTTTTCTGTTGTTTGCTCATTTTTCCAGCCTATTTCTTGACTTTTAACTCTATGCTAAAGTGGGGTTTTGCTTTCAAAGTTGAGGCAGCACTGTCTCAAGCTTCAGGTTTTTTGTGTAGCTGTTTTCAGAGATAATTCTGGGAACCTTTAAGTTTTTGGTTCTTCAAAAGTGGTATGATCTAAATAGAGGTGTTTACTACTCTCCCGGCCTGTGCTCTCGTCTGTGAGTTACCACAAGCACTCTTTTCTGCCCTGGAGATGCGACCAGGGACCCAGCTCCCCTGCAGCTGCAAGTTCTGGTAACAAGTGCTAACTAACAAGTGCTTCTCCACACCCGACCCAGGACTGTGACCCAGATTCAAGTATGGGCAATGCAAAAGAGTCCTACCTCTGGTGCCAGCAAAGGGACCCCTGTAATCTCCTTCTAACCAGTTATCTGATACCCCAAGGACTACTGTTAGTTTGCTGGAGTGAGGCCTGTGCTGAACTGTGCTTCACTCTCACCCCAGTGCAACAGATCTCTCCTGCTGACCTTCTAAATTGTCTTGGGCTGGAAAATCGTTTCATCTCATCCTCTTGTGGGTTCTGCTGCTCCAGCATTTATTTTGAGGCATTATTTAAAGTTGTTTGGAGGGGTTTTAGGGAGAGTTCAGGGGAGTCCCTGAGTCTCATGGGAGTTTCTACCTCCCTGGACCATTTCAAGAAATCTTATGATAAAACTGCCCAGATGTCTTAGAACCAGAGAGCAAAGTGGAAATAGAAAGAATCCAGTGGTCATCTTCTGAAAGAAACCCCCAAATGAAAACTCCCCAAAATGTTATAAGCCGAAGTTTTCATGCCAAAGAAAAAATACTGCAAAATCAGCTAAAAATAAAGAATGAAAGTACTTGGGAGTCACAGGATCACACACAATTTAATAGTAAAAGTAGTAGAGAGCTTGGATTACAATATTCTAGAAGGCAAAAGATACAGCCTTATAGCCAAGAATAACTTATCTAGCAAATTGAGTGTAACCCTACAAGGGAAAAAATATACCTTTCATGAAATAGGGAACTTCCAAGTATTCCTGATGGCAAGGCTAGGGCTGTGTATAAACTCTGAAGTGCAAACACATGAGTCAAGAGAAACATAAAAAGGGAAACATAGACAATTATAAGGGACTAAACAAGGATAAATTGCTTGCATTATTTTTTGGGGAGATGATACATGTGACCCATCCGACTGTCATCAGGGATCACAGAGGGAGTCTAGTTTAGACAGAGGGCTTAGGATTGGTTTTATTATGTCTTGATGATCTAGGGAGAATGAAAAGGGAAGAAAAAGTAAATACAGTAGGAGTGGAAAGGGAGAGGAAGGTTGTGGACATGTATCTCATATAGTATGTGCAAGTAGAAGCCCATACAAACAAGGAAAAGGGGGTGGGGAGAGCAGCTGACATTTGAACCTCACTTATCTGAACTGGTCAAAGGAATGAAGACCACATACACACATACAGTTGGGTACAGAAATACCTTTCACTCAACAAGAAAATAGGAGGGAATGAGGAGAAGAGAGAATTAAGAGGGAAGGTAGATTAAGGGATAAGGGCAATCTCGTGATACAGTGGGTAGAGTGCTGGGCCTGGAGTCAGGAAGACCTGAGTTCAAATCCAGCCTCAGAATGTACTAGCTGTGTGACCCTGGGCAAGTCACTTAACCCTGCTTGACTCAGTTTCCTCATGTGTAAAATGAGCTGGAGAAGGAAATGGCAAACCAGTCTTTGCACAAGAAAACCCAGAAAAGGGGTCAGGAAGAGTCGGACATGACTGAAAATGAGTAAACAACAACAAAAGATTAAGGGATGAGATTATTCCTAAGCAAAACAAACTCTAAATATTAATGTACAAAAATATTCATAGCTCTTTTTGAGGTGGCAAAGAATTGGAAAATGAAGAGTACCCAATAACTGGGGAGTAGTGGAACAACTTACAGTGTAAAATTTGATGCAATAACATTTTATTGTAAAAAAATGATGTAGGGGATGGTTTCAGAGAAATCTGGGAAGACTTGTATGATCTGATGCAAAGTGAAATGAGCAGACCCAGGAGAAATGACAATGATAAGGTAAGTGCAAACAACTTTGAAAAAAGTAGGAACTCTTATCAATGTAATGACCAATCATGATTTCAGAGGACTAAGATGAAACATGCTATTCACCTCCCTTTAGAGAGGTGAAAGATTCAGAATCCAAAAGGAGACAATTTTTTTATTTTGGACATGGCTAATATAGAAATTTGTTTTGCTAATTTGTTAACAGGTTTTTTCCTTTCTTTTTCAATGAGAGAGGGAGTGTGGATGGGAGGGAAAGAAGGTAGATTTTTGCTGTTGGAAAAAAATTTTTTAAAGAGAATATTAAGAAAATTTGAGGATCTTGAGATGGGTCAGAGTAATGGGAAGAAAGTGAGAGGAGTCTGTTGGAAAAGACTAGAATCAATTTACTCTAAGCAAAACTAATTTCAAGGCTTAATTGTGAACTTAAAAGAGGTACAAAAAGGGTGGGGAGGATCAGTGTAAAAGAATTAAATGGCAGAAAACAAAAACCTACCAATAATAAACTTAAATGTAAGTAGTTTAAACTTCCTAGTAAAAATGAAAGAAAATGGAAGAATACAAAACTCAACAATTTGCTGCATATAAGAAATACATTAAAAACATAAAGGCAGAGTACAAATGAAGGACTAGAACAAAAAAGTGGCATTTTTTTTGGGAAAAAATTCAAGTAGCATAGTATATAAGTACTTAAAGGAAAAGCTGACTGAATGGCAAAAAAATAGATAGTAACATGACTGTCAGATAGTGTTTCTCTTTCAGAGCTGGATATAAGTTATAAGGAAAAAAAACAAAGGGGGAAACAGCTGAACAGACTTGTTAGAAAAGAGATTTGAAAGACTTCTGTTGTCCTTTGAATGGGAACATTAAATAATGTGATATTTCACATCATCATTTAGTGTACTTACAGCTGATCATGTACAAGGAAATTACAAATAAATATGAAAAGGCAGAAATGTAAGTACATTCTTTATAGATCACAACACAATAAAGTAGTAATTAATATGGGGACATAAGCAAACAATAAGGTCTAAGTGGAGATTAAGTACCAACATTCTGAATAATGAGTGGGTAATAAAATAAATAACCATTAAAGAGGATTACAACAATGAGACAACACATAAAATTTTTTGGATGCAGCTACAGCAGTCCTCAGAAGAAAAATTATATCATTAATAATGTACAACCAATCAACAAACAGTTATTAAAAATTTCTATGTGCCAGGCCTTGTGCTAAGTGCTGGGGATACAGAAAAAGAGGGAAAATAGTCTCTGCCTTCAAAGATCTTACATTCTAATAGAGGTGATAATAGATAAATTGGTATATAGGAGATAAATACAGAACACATGAAAGGTAGCCTTAGAAAGAAAGTATGGCTAGAGAAACCAGGAAAGTCCTCCTAGAGGAGGTGGCACTTGAGCTGAGTCTTAAAGGAAGCAGGGATTCTAAGAAGTGGCGATAAGGAGGAAAAGCATTCTGGGCAAGGGGAACAGCCAGTACAAGGCCAGGAGGGATAGACTATAGTGGACATGGAGAGTGTAATATACAAGAACACTGGAACAGGGTTCCACTGGACCAGGTTGTGAAGAGCTTTAAATGCCAAACAAAGGATTTTATATTTGGTCCTAGAAGTAATCGGGAGCCAATAGAATTTGTTGAGTAGGGGAGTGTTATATCTGACCTGCGCTTTAGGAAAATAACTTTGGCAACTGTGTGGAAGGTAGAGTGGGGAGAGACTCAAGGCAGGAAGAACAACCAATAGGCTATTGCAATATTTCTGGTAAGAGGTAACTAGGGTGGTGGCTGTGTGAATGGGTGCATGTGAGAGAAGAAATCTTCAGAGCATAGTACATATAGGTACAGAAGGGCCTTTTAAAAATATGACCAAAAGCATATATCCTAAACCATGGACTAGTATTACTTGCAATGAAGAAACACAGCTTTCTCAATAAATATAAGGTTGTCAAGTCAAGGTTGTCCTGTCTCACTATCGTTTTTGGCATTGTTCTAGAAATGCTAGCTATAGTAATATGACAAGAGGGAGAAAGGAAAAGTATAAATGTCAGCAAAAAGGAGACAAAATTAGCCTTATTTGCAGATGACATATTAATTTACTTAGAAAACCCCAGAGAATCAGTGAAGAAACTAAACAAAATGATTAACAGCCTCAGTGAAGTAAGTTACAAAATCTGTAAAAATTATTAACATTTCTGCATGGTACTAACAAAAATTGGAAGAAAATGCTAGGAAAAAATCCATTGGAAATACCTACAAAATGAATACACTATATGAGTGTTTGATTACCAAGACATTTAAGCTTTATGTAAATAGAACTATAAAACGCTTGTTAAAGAAATGAAAGAAGATAAATGGAGAGATATTAGATTTTCATGCATGGGCAATATAATAAAAATATAACAATTTTAAAATGATACTACCTGAATTATTTTTCAGATTTAGCACTAAACCAACCAAAATACTGATTTTATCATAGAATTAGACAAAATGATAACAAAATTCATTAGAAGGAAGAAAAAATCTAGAATCTCAAGGAAAGTAATCTCAATCTTTTAAACTCAAGCAGTAATCATCAAAATTATTTTGTATTGGTTAAAAACAGAAAAATACACAGTGGGTTAGACAAGATAAGCAACAGCAATCCAGATCATTACAACAAGTATCTCCATATGCAAACGCATTGTGCTAGATGATGGGAATACAAAGACGAAATGAAAAATAATCCCTAGACACAAGGAGCTTATGTCTACTGGAGGATGGGAAGGAGAATATGATATTTAAGCAAATAAATACATATACATAGTAATTTGAGGGGTAGCGAGGGAGTACTAACAATAAGGGCATCAAGAAAAGCTTCCTATAGGAGATGGCATATGAGCTGAACTCTAAAGGAAGCTAGAAATTGATTCTAAGAGATGGAGGTGATGAGGGAGTGCATTCTAGGAATGGTGGACAGCCTATGTAGGAGTCTAGAGGTGAGAGATGGAAGTTCTGAATTTGGGAAACAGCAGGTAGGTCTATTAGGCTAGACTGTAGACTGTGAAGAGGAAGTGACACGTGTTAAGCTTGGAAAGGTAAACTAGAGCCATCACCCATGTCCATGAGTCCTGAAATTCTTTTATCTGATCATAATCCCTTATCATTCCATCTTTCCTATGCCTCAGGCTCCCTAATCTCGTTCTCTGTCATTATGACCTCTAATCCCTCCACCTATTCAGTTCTTTCCCAGGCTGTTACCCCTACACTGGCTACACTCTCCTCCCTTTCCTAACCTAACCCATTAGTGGTCCAATTCAACTCTACACTATCCTCTACTTTGAATCTCCTATTGCTAATCATGCCTCACCAAACCCGAAGCCCAGATTATTTTTACCATCTACCTCCTTCGTTGATATTTATGTGCTGCTGAATGGAGCTGGAGGAAATCATGAAACTTTGCTGATTACACAGAATTTATATTATCTAATTATAATATCTATTATCTGCTACAAATTTATGTTATCTAATTTCAACTAGGCCCTTACTACAGCAAAGTAGCCTTTTTTCTCCCCAGTTCACCATCTTACTCTCTGTAGTAGGTGTTCTAAAACTTCTCATTTCTCCTCAAGTCTCCCAGTGGTACCCCTTCCCTACCATCTCAATTGAGAACCTCACCTTATACTTAAGTGAAAAAATAGACCATTCATTGAGAGCTCTATCTTCTCTCCTCTTTATTTCACATCACTTAGACATCTTTCCCTCTATCTCCTTCATTCCAGTCTTGGATGTAGAGATGGAAGTTCTCTTTGATAAGACTAACTGCTCTACAAAGACCCTTGATCCCATTCCCTCACATCTTTTCCAACAGATTGCCTCCGCTGTCACACTCCCACTGTCTTATCTTCAGTCTTGTCCATTACCAGCTACACTGGCTTTACTTGCTATTCCTCACACATAACATTCCTTCTCCAGTTTCTGTACCTTTGATGTATCCTCCTCATGCCTGGAATACTCTCCTAATCTAAGGAGGAATACACCTGCGTTTTTTAGTTTCCCAGTCTTCCTTTAAGACTCAGCTCAAATCCCACTTTTTACAAGATGCCTTTCCCATTCCTACCAGCTACTAGTAACTTATTCTCTTAAGATTATCTTCCCTCTCCTCTATACCTAGTTGTACATGTATGTACCTGGCTATTTACATATTAAAATGTGACCTCCTTGGGGGCAGGAGTTGCTTTTGCCTTTTTTTTGTATCGTCAGCATTTAGCACAATGCCTAGGACATAGTAAGTGCTTATTAATTTTTTTAAAAAAATTGATTGTCAGCTATTTTTTCCTAATGTGGTTATGGTTCTTTAGTCAGTTTGTTGAAATTAGATGATAACTTACCTTCACTTTGGAGATTCTTGAAATGTGTGACCACAGACATGGTGACATGTCTTGCTATCCGGTTGATTTCAGATGGACCCAGTTCATAATCAGCAAAAGTAATGACTTCAAATGTTTTCAAAGTTTCTATTTTACCTGCCCTTGCAAATGTTTTGTTTTCCCACTTTTCAAGTAAAGTATAATCTTCAATTCCATGAGATACTGGATTTTCATGGTTTTTGAATTCTTTTTCACTGGCAGATTGGAGTCTTTTTTCCCATGCTCTAAGCAAATTTCTTCTCTCATCCTGGTCTATAGATTGTGAGGAAACAGTGGATAATGATTCTGACTTTGATATGAAAAATGGTTTGATTGTCTCTACGTTGCTCCCCGTTGCATGTGCCTGGGTCCCCAGGCCATAACAAGACAGAACAGTGTTGACAATATTTTCAGCAGCAAGACATATTTTTAGTGGACTAACAGTTGTATGGATATTCTTTGGCTCAATATCTGGTTTTAGTTGCTCACAGTGAAATGTTCTTCGTTCCTCCTCATTCTCTTCCAGGTCCACAAATGGCATAATTTCTTTCAGTACCACATTAACAGGTTCATTGTTTTTCTTGAACAATTTTTGTAAAACACTTCCTTTTGGAAGAGAACTCTCTTGTTGTGTGGGATCTTGTTCAAAATAGTTAAAGTTGCATCTCCTTGATGATTTTCTTCGTCCTTCTCTTCTACTAGAGCTTGGTCCTGGTTCTGATTTAGGCATGCCCACTGTGCCTGAAGTTCTAGAGGGGTCTCCTGCAGAATATCTGGTATATGAGTTAACATTAGATGAATTCCTATTATATGTTCCCAGTTCTTCCTCTGAAAAAATCACCATACCAGGCACTTGAAAAGGTGGAAGGCTTTCCTGAATAGTGACTTCTTTTAACTTGCTATTGGACATTTTCATGCTAGCTGCCACTTCAACTCGGTGAACAGTATAAGTATTTTCAGCTCCTCGAACTGGGCTTTCCTTAGGTATATTTTCAAGCACGAAATCACTGAAATGAACACACTGATCCATTAAGTTACTAATGATTTCACTGGCTACCATGTTTTCTTCTAAGATGTTAATTGGGGATTGTTCCACTTGGCTGATTTCTTTGTCTAGCTTGCACTTAATTACACTTAGCATGTTGCTAACAGTATTAATTGCATAAGTACGCAGTTGTGAATGGAATGAATGAACCTGAAAAAGGGTTTTTTGTATGTTTTCCTTTGTGATAGTACTACTTAACTTTGATTCATCAGGAAAATCATTCAGTGGTTGTAATTTTGGCAATATTCTCCTATTAAGTGGTCTCTGTTGGGCAGGATAAAAATTTTCAATAGGTATTTTCATAATTTCAGAAAATTCATATTTAGAGATATGTTTAAATTGCAAATCTACAAATGCTTCCAAGGTATGTAATACGTTCTCAACAATCTCTCTAGCAATTCTGCTATTAGAACTCAAAGAGATCTGATCCTTCAGTTTTGTACTGTAGGAAGGCACATTGCTCAAGAGCTGTCCAGTTGGGGAAAAATATTTAGTCCTAGAATTAATCTGCTCTTTTTTTCTTGCTAGAGTTTCCTTATCATCAGGAATGGACATCTCAGTCAAAAAACACAACTGTAATTTTTCAAATAGAATTTCAACAATTTCTCTGCCAAACAAATTAATTTGTGCTTTGGAATCATCAATACTAGCAGGTGTTCTTTTAAAATTATAACCGAAAATGCTTTCACAAGCCTCAATAGGGGGCATCTTTAGGAGGGAAACAGAACATTCTAACTCTTTCACTTTTATTAAGATTTCACTCAAGACATTTTCGGCAACCATTAGTAGGTTATATTTTTCATTTTCCATGTCATTTGACTCTGTTTGCCATTTATCAAACATTTTCTTAAAAATACCTTCTTTAGGAAAAATTTGTTCTAGCTGTGAAGAAACATTCTCCAAGAAAAAACAGGCCTGAGGTTTGGAAAAAGACTCTGTACCGAACTTACTTTCTGGAAATTTGACATCTTCCAAGTGTGCAGATTTAATCTGATAAGTGAAGTTATTTGAATTGGAGGAATACAATCCTTGCAAAACTGTATTAACTAGTTCACTTGCCGCTATGATTTGGTCAGAATTTGGTAAACTTCCTGTGTTGATCATCATTTTACTGCATTTTACCCGCTGGAACTCATCTACAATGGTTTCTAGGATGTTACTCACTATATATTTGGCATAGTTTTTTAGCTCATACATAGGCAATTTTGCTTGCAAGGAGGAGGTTTTGGCATCTCCTGTCGATAAGACATGTGAAAGGCTGAAGAGAGACTTGGAATGACTTCCTCTTAATGCAATTTTTTCTTCTATGGGTATTTTGGCCTTCCCCTTCCCCTTAGAATTACCAGATATTGACTGGGATTTTGCCTTACATTTCTGCACTGAGCTGAATTTCAAGCTTGTTTTTAAACTGCTCCTAAGACCTGGCTTGGGGCTGGTTTTAGCCACATGTTGCTGGGAAGATGGGACACCATCAGATGCAACATCAGGGGAAGAATACTCTTCTAGGCTCAGGGAAGCAAAAGATACGATCTTATTAAGAACCATTTGCACCAGAACTTCACCCACTCTCAATGGAGAACAGTGCAATACAGTGTCTTCCAACAACACATTTTTAACACTCGAATGAGGATAAGTTTGAGGCATTAAGGCCTGAGAAGGTTCACTCCTTTTTTCTGACAATTTAGATACACTGAAAGATGGTGTTTTTGCCACCAATATATCTTTATTGCCAGTTGCACTCACTTCTCTCTCTGTTTCACCATTCTCATATATGGATGTCAGAACAACAGAGTACATTGTGCCAAATACACTATCAACTATGTCATTTGCTACAATAGTAATATTGGACTGAAAAGATTTTTTGGGAGCCCCATTTGGTGTTTTCATTTTTGATTCAGACATAAGGTAGGAGAGTTCATTAAAAGGAGGCAAATGGCTAAAGTCTTCTATTATTCGTTGATTCACCTTATTTAAAACATCTTCAACTGTGCTGAATATTGGGGCAGTTTCTTCCTGTCTGGACTCACCATTTCTCATAAATATTTCCTCCAAAAGTGTTCTCTGACTTTCATCTTCAGAACTCAATAAGCTTTGTTTCAATGGATATTTTGAAAGAAGAGATATTCCAGTGTTTTTATGCTGTCTTTCTTCCACTAGCACTTCATTTTGCATAGCTATCTGGAGCTTTGATAAAGATGACCTTTCTTTTAAAGATCTTTTATTACCAAACATCTTTAATAGGTTGTTAACAATTTCACTTGCTGTGATATTTTCTTGAAATGAAGCATTATTTGGATAAGAACACATCTTTTGCATCTCTATGTCTAAATCATTTTTGATAATTGTTAATATAGTACTAGCAATTATGTCAGCATACTCCCTAAGATTGGTTTGTGACAGGTGACTTGTAGATGAAGTGTTTTCTTTGTAACTGGCTAGTGAAGTATCTCTGAGATTCTGGCCAAGAAGAGCTTTGGTTGTAGTTAATTTCAAGGCCTTCATATTTGACTGGACTTGGCCTGGTGCAAGAAAGTGACTTTCATCCTGTAGGTGACTGGAAAGTTCAGTGACAACAAAGGATTTTTCTTTAGTCTGTGAATCAATGCTAATTAAGGAGTCTATTCTTTCTGTGGCAAAAGATTCTTTTACTTTTTTAAAAGATTCTAATCTCTTCACAATGTTTTTAGTAATATAGTCAGCATTTTCTTTACATGGGTCAAAAAGAGATTGACTGGCATCATCTGTCTTTGCTACTGGCATTTGCTCATCATCAGCACGGGGAGATTTCACCCTTATAGCCTTGGTCTTTTTCTTTCCTACATCAGAAGGACCGCTTCCTATTTTTTCTTCTGTTATGTCCCTAAGAGTGGGAGGCTCACTTTCTGTTTTTGAAATCGCATCACAAAGGGACGTCAGTGGTAAATGTGCCAAAATGGGCTCCTTTATATTTCTGCCAACTGTAACAGCAGAACTGAGGCTCTGAAGCACTATGTTCACCATATCATTAGCAATCATGATAACATCTGATTTAGTAATTGAAAGTTTTGGGCTACTGTCATTTGTACATTCAATTGCCACTTCAGGGCTTGCTGCTGGATGTTTATCTCCTACATTATCCTGATGAATAGTGGCTGGGGAAAGTGGGACATGATTCTCATCCAATTTTTTCTCACAAACGTCACTTAAAATATTTTCAATAATACCTTGTATTTGAAATTGAAGTTCTTTTCGATATTCTGTTTTATTAAACAGTTTTTCTACAATGCCTTCTTGCAGATCTGAACTATTATCTTTCTCCAGTTTGTTTTTGTAAGATTTGCCTTTGGTAGATACAATATCTAAAACAGTATTAACAACCTGACTTGCAATATTTTCAGACCCGACAATGTTATGAGTAACTACAGGACTTTCCAATTCTTTGTCTAGCTCTTCTTTGATTCCTTGCAAGATTTTCCTAGCCACTTCTGTGGCATACTTATTTAGTTTAGAGACAGACAACTGACATGCTGAAGTCATATTTTCTGGTCTACTAAGATCCATTGAGGGATAAGAAATTTCCTCATTGGGAGAATGGACATCTTTTGTAGATAATAACTCTTTGCTTAATGAAGTAGGTTGTTGGGGTGTAGGTAAAGTGTTTGAGGTGGTAAAGCTAACTGGAGGATAAAAGAGAGATTTGACTTTAGAAGTAGCAAAAGATTCCAAGTTGCCTATGACCGTTTGTACAATGTCTTCAACTACACTGACCTTAGTAAGTCTCTCAACATTGGAGGAGGAATGCCGCCGATGTGACTCTCTATTCAGTGCTGTCGGATACACAGATGTCTTTCCTTGATTACTTTGTCTATGAAAAGGAGCATTGGCTGAAAATGTGATAGTTTCATACCTACTTTTGTTTGTATTTCTTTCTGCCCTGGTGGCAGAATAAAGCTTTTGAAATACAGTCTTAACAACATCATCTGCGACAATAGTTACATCTGCTTCAGACACCAAAGTGCCCATAGTTTTATCCATGAATTGAATGAATGTTTTGGTGACAGGTTGTTCTGCAGAGTGAGAAATGCCACTCAAATGGGAACAGGAGAGAGGAAGTACGTTGAGTTGATTAACTAAAGCATTCTGGAAAATTTCATTTAAAACATTTCGTATGATTGGCACTATGGGTGACTTCTGTGGTTCTTTCAGTTCCACCTCAATCTTTTTTAAGGTTTTTTCTAAAACCCATTGTTTACCAGTATCCTCTTTATGCTCATCACCTGGTGGATCTCTTTCTTCCTCTGCTTGTTCAGAGTCTTCCAAAAATGCATCTGACTCAGCGCCTCCAGGAAGAAAATTGCCATAGACTGGCTTATATCGGTAATATTCAATACCTCTCTCTTCAGACTCAGATTCTTGACGTATTTCTGGAGACACAGCATCTAAAATTAAATTGACCAGATTTTTGATCACCACTTTTTCTTGAGCTGGATTGCTGACTTTTGTCTCAGAATCCTGTGCGTTTCCATTTAATTCTACCTGAATAGCCTTCAAAATGGCACTTGATACCTTTTTGGCATTTATCTGTAGAGTAGATTGCAGCTGATCATCATGAGTTTCCACTTTGGTTGATGTACTGGCTTGTGGTGACATCCAGCCATGGTTTTCACTTCTTGTAGTACCTGTCGACCACAAATTTAAATTGGCAAAGCCCTCTAATTTACTAAAAACAGTTTTAAGAATATCTGAAGCCACCATTTTCAGATTATTTCTATGGAATCCTAGTGTGCTTGCTCTTGGAGAAGGGTCAGCACTTTTCATCTCATGGCTAGACAGCTCTTTACTCTCTTCTTCGAAAGTATCGGATTCCATATAAGACATTACATCTGTGCACTTGGCCACTTCCTCCACCACTACAGTAGGATATAGGCTGTCCTCATCTAGATCATTTGAGATTGTCCTAATTTCAGAATTGGGGGGGTTGTGATCCATCTGAGAACATAATTTTTCAAGGATGTCTTCAAGAATGACATTAGAAACCACCTGAATATTAGAATGCAACGCTGGAGTTTCTCTCAGACTCTCGTCAGTACACTCTTCATGAACAGATACATGACTCAAACTAGGGAGCAGAGGTTCTCCCATTATTTTGTTCAACATTTCAAATAACGTATTACCAATTCTTTCTAACACTTGAGATCTGGCTGCTTCATTGACATTATTCCCACTAAATACACTATGTAGAACACAAGGAATAATTGGACATTTTTGAGATTGAAAAGGAACCTTCACTTGAATACTAGAGGAATGATCGGCAATTGTTTTTTTATGTTGCCAACTTGTTGATCGTCTTTGTACATCAATATGATCATTTTCAACAAAAGTATCAGGCATTGGCATGTCTGATGGAAAGACAGGATCCTTTTTATCAGTACTTCTACCAGATAACATCTCACAAATGCATGTTACTAATGAACTTGCCATAACATCATCATTGAGATTTGATACAACAGATTCCAGTTCTTTATCAGAGAGAGGAAAATCATCTTCCTCTACAAAGGTTATTGGGGGCTTAGGCTCCCTGACACTTTTTTTCTTCTTATTGACTTCCAATCCACTTTGAATAGCACCTAAAACAATGTTCACAACTTTGGTTGTATAAGCACTAAGTTGTGATCGAAGTTTTGAGGGTGAAAACAGTTTTGAGTGTGAAGGGACAGGTGTTTGGTCTCTGCTTGAAGGTCTCCGGAAAATTGAAGTTGTTTCAAAGTGCCTTGGCCTAAAGCATTTTTGCAATTTTGGAAAAACAAATGATTTCAGCTTTTTAAAGATTGTGTGGATGATCTCGTTACTAACATTATCAGCTTCGGGTGCTTCTTCAGTTGCTGGAGATTCAAGCCAGGGAGGTTGTGCTTGCTCTATATTGAATAGAGATTTCATCTTCTTCTCACTCTCAAACCATACTTTCAGTGGCTCTTTGGGTAGCAATGGGGCAGTCTGATGAATTTCATGTATTTCTTTGATCTCAGGGGGAGTATCTAGAGCATCTACAGAGGACTGATAAAGTGAGGTAGTACTGGAATCTTTGTTAACACCTGAAATTTGACATGATGAAGCTGAATGAAGTATTTTTAACACTGCATCTGTCATGTCATTAGCCACTACGTTGATTTCTGATGTCAAGAACATGTCATTCCTAACTTGGTCCATCCATTCTTCAGGGGACGATTCATGAGACATTTCAGAGGCAAAAGATGAAGTTTCTTTAACATCTCTATAGCTCGTCTGACTAGGGGGCATGGTTATCATTTCTCTGAGCATGTCGGTTAAAATGTCTGCAACAATATTTTCTGATGCTTTCTGTATTTGATGTTTTTCATCCTGGCTAAAACCTAACATTTGTCTTTTTGGCTTTACTTCTTCTGCAAGCTTGTCTTCACTTGAAGAAGTTTGTAATTCAGACTGTACTCCCCACTCACGAAATGCTACTCCTCCATGGGAAGCTGGCTTTGTAGGTGATTTGCCTTTTCTCTTGTGTCCAAGACTGGTAACTTCCTTCTTAAACTGTTCTTTCATAGCCTGTTCTCGCAATAGTGTCTTCTGACCTCTGACAGGTGACACAAGGACACTTTCCACCATTTTGTCTATTTCTTCATTATCATCTTCTGAATAAAAGACCATGCCAGGAACATTAACAGGTGGAAGTAGTTTTCCAGACCTAGGACCAACCTTTGACACTGTTGTGCCTGTGAGCCTGTATCCTTCCTTAAGAAGAGTAGGGCTTTTCAGTCTGGAACATTTCCTTTTACTTTGACTAATATCTACTTGTACCTCCTCTACTTCTTCTTCCTCATTCAGTTCAGTGAAGATATCATCAAGTAGCTGCAGGACTATTACAGTTTCTTCAGATGCAATTAGTCTTTCATTGTCAAGTTCAATTTGTATATAACCCAGTATGGTGCTGATTGCTTCTTCAACATAACCAACCACAGAAGATTGTGAAAAAATGTTTGACACTAAGTTCTGGATTTCTTCTTTTACAATTCCACTAGCAGCACTGGATTCAGTACTATGAACAGGCATAGGCATAGGCACAGGCACAGGCATAGGTACAGGCATAGGTGTAGGTGCAGGCGTACACATAGGCACAGGCATAGCTATAGGCACAGGCATGGGCATGGGCATAGGCACTGGCATAGGTATGGTTACTGTGCTAGTACTGACTTGGGTGGATGCTTCACTATACTTTTTTGGTGACTTTTCAACAGGTTGTTCCTCAACAGTAACTTCTGTTGCTGTTGTTTCTTTTTGCAGAGACAAGTCACTTTTCTTGGAAGCTGCAAATGTCATCAACTTTTCTAAAATAACATGCACCATGTCCTCTGCAATGTCACACATTGGTTCCAGAGAACCGGAGACTGTTGCTTTAAAAGGCTTTTCTGGTTTGCTACTAAAATGTTCCTCACTGACAGATAAACCTGGCTTGAAGGTGACTGACAGGTCTTCTTGTGAAAAGATCTCAATGCATTTTTTTTCAACTGCAGACTGCAGCTTATCAAGTATAGTTTCAACAATATCTGCTGCTGCCGAGCCAACGTCCACACTGGAGAGCACAGTCTCTTTGCCAGTTTCAAGATGGTCAACAAAAACTTCAGCCGTAACAGCAGAGAGAGAGGGAATTGCTTGAGCTAAATCAGATAGTATTTCTTGAAAAATGTTTTCCAAAATCAGTTCTGTTTCTTCTTTTAGGTGACATTTAAAATTAACAAAAACATTTTTTAACTCCTTCACCTCAGTAACAGGTTTTTCTTTTTCTTCTGGGGATTCAGTAGGTAATTCTTCTGTTTCTGTGCTAGCATCCTTCTTCTCACCTACTTCAACTGGAGATACAAGTTGACTGTCAGACTTACAGCTCCTTACCTTGGGGACATCATAGCTCATTCCCATCTTGTTATACTTAAATTGAGCTACTGTTTGACCCTTCTTGTTGGAATATGTTCCTTTCAAGATGGTGGTTTCAATTTGGGTAGGTCTTGATATTTTTGTTACTATGGGCTGCCCTTCTGGCACCGTAGGCAAGTTTACTGTCTTTGAACTGACATCTGTGCAATTGATCTTTTTAGCTGCGGCTGTAGAATAAGCTCTGTATGCAAATTCGTCACTGCAAGTACTACAGAAACTTGAGCTACCCGATGAGAGAACTGAATCATCAGATAGCGGGTATATGTTTGTACGCAACCTTTCTTCATACATTGTGATGGCTGGATATAAAATACTGGTAACTGTAGCTACAACCCAGGTCATTAAATTTTGAAGTATGGTATTTAGTTCTTCAGCAGATATCTGCAAAGAAAGTAGATAGGGATGGACAGAGAATTAAAACATTCATGGGCTTCATGTATACAAAGTGACTTACCTTGCACACTCCTGATCACAGAAGGTACACTAGAAGAAGCTAGAATAAATTCATAGTTTAGGAAAGGATTCAGTCTGAAGAGAATCATGGGAGAGGAACTCTGGAGCCTGGACTCAAGTTAGTTCTACTTGCATTTTCTAAAATGAATCTCCCTGTTAAGTAATCTATGATTTCTATTCTGTGGCATAGTGGAAAGATTACTGAACTCGAGAGTCTGATAACCTGGGTCTGAGTTCTGGCTTTGCCTTCTCCTAGCTGGGTAACTTCTCTGACCTCAGTTTCCTTATTGTCAAATGGTGATGATAATAATCGAACCATCCATCTTGCAGGGTTGTTGAAAGGCTCAAAATAAATGACATGTGCAAAAACACTTTGTAAACTTAGAGGTGCCATATAAATATGATCATTACCCAGAATGCCTCCACTAAAGTCCTCCTTCTTGGTTCAGAGGTAACCCTGGGTCTTCAAAGACCATAACAGCAGAATACCAGCTCTGGTAGGTCCTACTGAGCTGGAAGGTTTCAAGTACTGGCTAGTGATAGACTACATGGTCGGTATCCAAGGACCAGCCTGACCAAATTCAGAGACACTCATCACCAAGAGATCAACTACTCAACGATAGATTTGGGCTACAAGCAACTCAGGAAACCATCTACTAAAGTGTGAGAAAGCTGTAAGCTGCATGGGTAAAGGGAGTACTCAAAGAAGCAAAATTACAATTCATTCAAATTACTGAACAAACACTATTATTCGCCAAGTATCTAGTAGATACAATGTTTACCAAATCATAATTTTGTCATTATAATGTAGTTGGTGGCACAGCAGATAGAGAATTAGACCTGCAGTCTGGAAGACCCAAGTTCAAGTGTGGCCTGAGTAGTAGTATGGTCATGGGCAAATGACTTGACCTCTGTCTGCCTCAGTGTCTTCATCTTTAAAATGGGAATAACAGCAGCACCTATCTCTCTGGTCCATTGCGAGGAAAAATGAGATAATATTTGTTAAGCGCTTTGTAAACCTTTAGGTGCTATATAAATGCTAGCTATTATTAGTATTGTCATTATACATGGTGTCCCAAAAGTCTTAGTGTGCTTTTAAGCTATTAAATCTTAAAGCTTAAAACTCCACTACAATTTTTGGGACACTGTCTAAGAAGAAATAAAGATCTTCCCTCTCCAGACCTATAAGAAATCTGAGTTTTTCACTGTTCTGGGTAAAAGATTTGTTTTTTTTACCTGGTACTTTTAAAGGTAAAAGAATAGAGGAAAAATGAATTTGGCATCTCTGCTGTGGTTAAAAAAAAGGAAAAAGGGGCTTGGTATGAAAGCAGGCCTGGGCAATGCTTCTTAAAGCTACAATCCGAACTTCCCCTGAAAAATATGAATAAGGAGGACATTTCTTTTCAGCTTATGTATTCTAGCATATTGAGGAGGCTTTTGGCCGTCACAGAGATGTCCCATGTGGTCAAGTGACCTAGTGCCTAGATGGGGGGCTCAGTGGCCTCTGCAGCCAGGTGCCTGGCATCCTTCTGCCTTCCTATACCAAGTGGTTCTGCACACATACACTCATGTGTGTCTATATATGTAGATTTATAGGTAAATGTTTAAATGCACATGTGCTTATACATGTATACCCCTATATATCCACATCTGTATCTAGGTTTCTACTCATATGTATCTATAGATGTATCTAACCAGCCTGGATGCCTCTAGGTCAAACAACAGATCAAAAAGGTAGTCCAAGTTTTCTGAATGGAAGGTAGTGGGTATTTGGTAAGAATGGAAAATTAGGTTGGTAGAAGTTGGGGATTAAGAACCTTCCCAGTTCTGTTCTGTTCATTTAGCCAGGGAAGCTAAGCCAGGGTTGCAGTTGGGGGAGCATGCTTGCTCAGTGGTCAGGTGGACTCAGCTCAATGTGGCCCAGCTATAGAAGCAGGAACAGAATAGAAAGAAAATACAGACTGCTTGATTATCAAAGAAAAGAAAGATCTGGTCTGGATTCAGGTAGTTGAACAGGGGCACCTAGAACCAAGAAATCCCGAAATAAAATAAATTCCCCAACTGGACAAAACTAAACTCTGTCTCTGCTCTATGGGCTATACTCACCTACCTGCATGTATTTTTGATATTCATAAATTCTGATGCTGAAAAGCCCATTTTGAGGAGTGCTTTTAAGGCTCCCAAATCTTGTAGGCATTTTGTAGTCATTTGGAATGTGACTTTCCTTTCTATTATTTCCTCTTGGATTTTGTTATTACATAGAAATATTGTTGGTTTTTGTGGGCATATTTTGTAGCTAGCAACTTTGCTGAAGCTATTAGTTGTCTCCACTAGTTTCTTTGCTGATTTCCTAAAATTTTTGAAGTATCATGTCATCATCGAAGAGGAATCATTTTGTCTCCTCTTTGCCTAACATTAAGCCTTTGATTTCTTTCTTTTACCTTAGTGCTTTTGCTAGCATTCCCAGTCAAATAACAGTGGGGAGAGTGGGTGCTTGAGAGCATCTTGCTGTTCATGGCTTACTTTGACTGTGAATGATATGAGAGAGAGAAGCTTCGGGAAAGAATTGAAAGCCCGTGCCTGGTGACTTTTTGCTTCAAGGGGAAATGAATTACTGCCTAGAATGTAGTAGTAGATATTTCAAGAAATCCCATCACTCCCACAGGTAGCAAGGTCAGGGCTTGCATCACAGGGAAATTTGAACCTTGCTCTCATAGGCTTTTAACATGAGCACTGGAAGGAACCTTAAAATCATTCTACCTAGCCCTCTCATTTTAGAAAAGAGGAAACTTAGATCCAGAGAGGAGGAGAGATTAGGACACACTGGCCATCTGAGGAAGGTCTCCTTGGAATCAGGATACCTGGGTCTGAATCCTTCCTCCAACATTTACTAGCTGCACGACCATGGGCAAGTTAGTTCACTTCCCCAGGCCTCAGTTTCTTCACCTGTAAAATGTGAATAACACCACTTATAACACAGACTTCACAGGGTGGTTGTAAGGACCAGACAAGCTAATGGATGGAAGCACCATGTAAATCTTAAATTGGCACATAGCAGCTATTATTAGTGACCTAGAATAGAGTCATGTGGTTTGGCCCTGAACCAAAAGCTCCCAGGGCATTTTTTCATCTGCTGTGCTGCCGGATGTTATTGTATATGGAAGAACCGTGTGAGCCACTATACTTGTCTTGTACAGCTGTACTGTAAAAGGAACATTCCTAGAGGTAAATCGGAAAAGCCCATGGAGAAAGCCAGATGGTTGTAGGAATCTACCCTTATCAGACCTGGGGAATTAAAGATATCTTGTTTTCTAAATTTCAGAGGCAACAGAGGGCAGACCTACACTGAGGTTTAGACTGGCTATACAGAAAGCAATATGAAACAGATATATTCCTAAAAAGTTGTGGTTTATCAATTTCATTGATAAATAAGAATTCTCTTTTCCCACTGACTACCATTGTGAAATTTGATGGCTATGCATTCCCATAAAGATAAAAGCTAAGCTTTTGGCACCAGCATCTATCATTGTGTAAGGATGTCTTGTGTGTTTATATCAGATATGTGTGTGGGGATGGATAGGTAAAGATGTTAGAGTGGATGCTGCTCCCTTGTCTCTCCTTCTCTTTCCTGACTCAGGCTCATAACATGAGGGCACTTGGCATTTCCTGATCCCAGTCCTAACTTCAAGCAACAATAGCCCACATTTATAGAGTATTAAAGTTTCCACAATTATTTCCTCCCAACGGTGTTGGGTGATAGGTAGTATAAGTATCATTATTCCCAGATTTCAAACTGAGGCTTCAAGAGTCTAGGTCAACAGCCTACCTAGTCACATGACACAGACACGGCGGAGATGGGCCTGGAACCCAGGTCTTGTGGCTCCAAGTCTGACATTCTCTTTCTACTATTAGATGCTGCCTTACTCATCTGAAACTTGAGACCAGAGTAGACCCAGGCATCCTGGCCCATTTGTCAGGGAATTCCCCAGGATAGGCTGAGCATCCGATACCAAGGAACTGTTGCAGTATGCAAAGACATTGTTAGCTTCCTAGAGTCCCCATGGCTTCTCTTAGGAAGTGTCATGTCTCTTTCCTAGACATGATATGGGTCTTCTGCAAACAAACCTCTTGTCTCTCTCCAGCAGCAACAGTTGCTCTGAACAGAGGGAGAGAGACTAGAGTGACATCTGGATAGAGGGGAGACTAAATGACTGTCGTGGATGAGGTGATCTGCTGCATTACTTTTGACAGTGCACCCCAATAGAAAATTGAATTGCCACCTTGTTTTCTCCACACATCCTTTTATACGTACTTTTTCTTGTAGGCTGTTTTGCAGGAGGCGATGTTGCCTGAAAAGCAAACAAAGGATCATTGTTGAGTTTTTTGCTTCAATGACCAAAAAGCTAGACATCTTCCTTCCAAAGTCCTCATTGTTGAATCTAAGGCTTGTCTTTATATTTGGGAGTGTTAGAAGTTCACAAAGAAGAGAAAAATCTTCTTTCTCAGGGTCCCTCTTGTCCTGTCAAGTAGATTTGGGTCTCTGCAGTAGACAACTGTTGTTTAGGCCACTGTGTAAGCAGTATGGAGCACCCAACCACATTGCCATTGCCACACCCTGCCCTGCCTCAACTAGGTCTGGCTCCCCCTAACTAGGAACATGCAGAAATGATTTGCCATAGGGATGAGATGTTCTCTTAAATTCTGTGGGGTTCCGCCACAGCATTTGATGAATGCAACAACTTTTACCTTGTATCCAATTCTGAACCAGACTCAGAGAATCGTCAAATGATAGAATCTCAGAGTAGGAGGGGACCTCAGAGCCCATCTTGCCCAATCTGTACAAATCCATATTTGCTAAACTGAATGGGATTGGATTGCTATGAATAAGCTGGAAAGTGTCCAGAAGACAATAAAGAGGAGGGTTGAAGAGTCTAGAGATCATGCCATATGAGGATAGATTAAAGAACTGGGAATGTTTGGTCTTGAAAAGGGAAGGGAGGACATGATGGCAGTCTTCAGATGTTTGAAAGGCTAGCTATTGTGTGGAAGCTGGATTAGATTTATTCTGCTTGACCCCAGTGGGTGACAGCTGCTGAGAAGAAGGTGGAAGCTTCCCTTTTCTGTAGAGATGACTATCAGGCCTTTCCTCCTCCCTCCCTTGGACCATTGCACTGCCTCCTGTTTGGTCTCCTTGCCTTGACTCCTCCCTCTCCACTCTATCCTCCACATAGAGGCCAAAGTGATGTTCCTAAAGTCCTCATCTGACCAGGTCACTCCCCTGTATAAGAAGCCCCAGGGGCTCCTCATTGCCTGTAGAATCAAATATACTGATATGCTCTTTTACACCTAATCCCTGAGAAATGGAAATTGGGAATTGTGTTCAATCAACATAATCAGATTTGATTTTTTGCTAAGGCCTGTTATGAATTCTTAAACTTAGTTAAGCTAGCTTTTATAAGAAGTTGTCAGTGTTTAACTTCTCTACTCTTGTGAACCCAAGTCCCTTGTTTTGTAAGAGTTTTCCCTTTCTGTGTAAGTTCCTCTTTTTGTGTGTAAGTTAATTCTTCATTTAGACTCACGAAAACTTACAAAATACTCCATCATGCTCTCATAATCAATGAGTTGCTTCATTAATCACAGATACCCAAACCAATGAAAAGGCTGAGCTTTGAATTCATTAAAGTCACATGGAGTTGGGAACACCTACAGCCCTAATGTTACAAATCAACCTACTTCCCTATGCCTGTAAATCCTATGAATATGCATTAATTACAAATATGCATTAATCTCATGAATATACATTTTGATTTGCTCCTCTTTGTTGACTGTAAAAATGTTCTCTGTAAATCCCTCAGTTTATCCTTGGCTACTAAGAAGACTTGGATCCCTTTTATTGGCACTTGCTAGTCTTGCCAACATACTGATTATGCTCAGAACTCTGTGCCTCGGTTTCTCTTTATGAAAATTTATACAATACCCCTAGAACTTCAAAGAAAGGGGAGAGGGATTTCCTTTCAGTTTCTATCCCTATGCATGTGTATATAACCATAAATCAACCTTTGTGCTTGTCTTCCCCATGCCCTACTTCAGCACATGTCCCCATTGTCTGCAGGCTACCTCTCCCTGATGTTTTTTTAAACAAGCATTTATTGAGCACCTACTAAGTGCCAGGCACTGTGCTAAGCATTTTACAAATATGTCATTTGATCTTTACAACAACCTTGGGAGGCAGGTGCTATTATTATCCCCAGTTTACAGATGAGGAAACAAACTGGCAAAGACCAAACTTCTGCCCTTCTCATTAACCCACCTTTTTCTGAGGAGCCAGTGTGATACTGGTTCTGCTATCAGAGGATCTCGGTTCAAATCACATCTCTGATACTTATTACCTTTGTGATCTTGGGCAAATCTCTTCTCCCTGGACCTCAGTTTCCTCCTCTGTAAAATGAGGAGGTTAAACTAAATGACTTCTAGGGTCCCTTCTTGTTCTAGATCTGAGATCCTATCATCTAGTCTTCCTATTCCTATTGGCAACATCACATTCTTGCTTTACCTCAAATCTACATCCTTGGAGTAATGCTGAAGCTTCCACTTCTTGCCAAATCCCACTACTCATTGCTAGTTGCATCTTTTGGAGGTGCTCATTCCTCCCTATGGTCACCATTGTGCGGGCTTTTAACTCATTCCAGATTTCTCTCTATGGAGCTCTTTGCTTGCTGCCTCTTCTGCCTCCTAATCTGCTTCCTGACTGCCAATCAAACAGACCACCATTTGACCACTTCATATCTTTCCTTAAAATCATAGGTTCTTTGTCACTTGACAAACCAAGTCTGAATTTCTGACCATGGTTTTTAAGCTACACCATTGTTCTAGATAGCTTAACTGGGGTCCTCTCTCACTGTGCTGCTAAGGATTCCAGACAGAAATAAGTACCAATCTTTCCCTGCTCCTAAAGGGACTCCCGGCTCAGATGAGGTCAAGCTGTCTCTTAGAGCTGGGGCTGAGTCTTAGTTTCCCTTCTGCATACTACACAATGGTTTACACCCTGTGGTCTCTCACTACCAGGGAGCTGGTGCTCACTTGGGCATTCAACTTCCCATCAGTCCTTTCCAAGTAAGCCCTAAATCCTCCTCTTGGAAGGTTTGCCCTCTGGCTGTCATCTACCACCAAACTGCACACATCATAACAACTTCCATAGTGATTTGTTTATAATTGTAGTCCTAACCCTTTCCCCTATCTTGGGCCCTCACAGGTGAACCAATGAGTTTTCTTTTGTTGGTGGATTGAATTTTCTCTATATAACAGGGCATCAGCAAGAGTTACCTGGTATGGTCCACACTTTTCAACTTCTAAAATTCCCACCATTAGAGTGCTGAGACTTCAGGTTAAACTAAAATGCAATTTCCCCCTAGAAGGTAGCACCTTAAGCCATTAATACCTCAGTATGAATGAATTTATCTGAGACTGGCAATTATCATCTTAAAAAGAAAGCAGTAGTGGGGACTGAGACATAAGAGAAGTAAGTTGTAATGAGATTAAGGGAACAGATCCTGATGTGTGCTATCTGGGGAACACAGACTCTGCTAGTGGGCTGTGAAGAGGTTAGTAAGAGGGCATTGAGCTTCATGGGAGAAGAGAGTAAGTGGTATTTGGGATAAAATTCCTCTTCTCCACCATTCTGCCAGGGACTTGCTCTGAGAGAATTCATACAAAGGATGTGAATTTTACCAAATAGAAAGAGGACTACTGTTGTTAAAGTGAGAGATTGTGGGAACTGTGTGAGCCAAAATGACTCCATCTTATAAAACTGATTCCATTTTGAGACGTAAGTTTCATTTTCCCATAAATTCTACCTGCTTGTCAATCATGGGAATTGAGTGATATCCTGTTTCACATCTGGAAAAATCCACCTGCTTGCTCTCCCCTGTCCCAACTCTTGAAACTCACTTATTCCACTCCCAACTCAAAAAGTCCCTAATCTTTCCTCCAATTAGAAATCAGATTTCTTGTATCCTGTTAATTGCTGTTAATTATTTTCTTTTAGCACATAAAAATCTGTCTCCCCCTGCATTCGGGGTCCAGTACAAAGCTGAGGAAGCCTGGTCCTGATTTATGTCATTGGCATGCATTGCTTAATAAACTGATATGCTCTGAAGCTCGAACTTCTGTTTTCTCAGCTATTTGAGATTACACTATGACAATTTTTGGTGAAGCCAGACAGACTGAGAAAGGACTGTAACCCCCAGGATTGTATCTTAGTTTTATGGAAGACTGCCTTGGACTCCCCCCTTGATTTCAAATTCTTTTGAGCTGAGGTAAGGTTTACCCTTACACCGCTGGGGAAGACATACTGCATTTAAGGGGACAATGAATTTTGGTAATAGTAAAATACCAAAGGATTCCCCCTTGGAGAAATTTTTTTTGGCATGAGACCAGGGGAAGAGGTCATTGTTAAAGTGATACCCCCCTTACAGAAATTCTTATTGACCTGGAAACAAGCATAGATTCCCATACAAGACTGAAAGGGGTGACTAAAAGATAGACATCTCAAATTATGCTAATATATATATAATCCAAATGGGTCTCAAAATTTACCTGAAGAAGGGACCTTTAATTACTGCAAGTTTTGGAAAATTGTGCATAGTAACCTTTTCTGTCTTATCATTTTGTCTGTTTTTATGTCTTTGTAGAATGCTCAGAAAAAAATATTTGTCTTGTGTCATGTTTAGTGTTAGTAGATTCTGCTGCCTTTCATTTCTTAGGGGAAAATAAAGCCAGCCAGAAAAACTGCTGAAAAGCTGTAGCCAGAGTTTAGTGTACGGGGGAAGATTAATGAAGTTTCATACTTGAAGCAGTTTTCCCAAACTTCTGTAATCTGATGCTAAACTCTGTCCCAGTAAGCAGGACTAACTCCCACTTTAGGCTTTCAGCAAAAGATTAGGTTACAAAGAAAAAAAAGACCTTCAATATACTTTCTCTGTTATTTCAGCCCTGGTCAGCATGGAGTTACAGAGATAAGGTTAGATAATCAAAAAAAGGAGAACTTTTTCCTAGTTTGTAGGAACTTGTGGCATTATATATGAATTAAGACTGGAACTTATAGTAACTGCTAAAAATATCTTAGATTTTGGAGGTTTGGAGATTAAGGAGATTGGAGATTAATCATTAAGCAATTTTGAGATAAATCATTTTAAGATTGCAGGGGAAAACTTCTGGGACTTAGGGTCATTCCAGGAACTCATTTGCTTCTCTTTATCTTATCTGATAAGTCACTTAGCAGAAGGCAAACCTATCTTAATGAGTTTGGGGGTACCACTCTGTAGAATTTGTTTTAAGGAAAAATAAGAATTAAATTATGTAAAAGTTTTAGGGGCACTTAGATTACTTTTTCTTTGACAATGATAAATCTATTGTTTTGGTGTAATGAAGGAAAGCGACTAGTTTGAAAGTAATCCCAGAGGAAAGAAAAAAATTAGGTATGAAGTTTGTATTTTAAATTTATCTAGAACTCAATAGCCACGTCTTATGAACCTTTTCTTGACCATGAAAAGAGAAAAGCTTGTTTAAATCAGGGAGCAACTTAAAAATGAGTAAAATTTAACTAAGGAACGGAAAAGGTGATTTAAAGCAAAGAGGGTTCGGTGTGGAGCAACCACTTATCCCACCCCTAACTGGGCCTAGACCCTGGATAGATATTCACAGTGATGGGAAACAGGGGAAGTGACCAGGAACTGGAAATATATTTTGGGAAGGCTGATGTAGAACTTCCAAAGGTTTATATAACAAAATTGTTTAGGTAAACTAGTCACCAATGAAAATTAGAAAGAAATTACTTTTAAGCTCTTAGGAACCTAAGAAGGTAACAGTATTGCAATTAATTTGGGTTGTGCAAAATTTTGTGCTAAATTGCAAAGAAGAAATTCTACAAAATAAAGATTATTTAAATGGTTTGAGATATGGTTAGGAAATATAGTACCCTGCTGCTGAAAGACCATTCTGGGGGCATATTGTCCAGTCTTTAAAATCTCGTGATCTCCAAAGCAAGGGGATAGGAATGCAAGGCTGCCACGTGGAATCTCTCCCTATCTTTTGCTCAGCGTTAAAACTGAAAAGCCTCAGGGAGAGAGAAGATGAGGCCAGGTTATGAACATGAAAGGAACTGATTTGGCTGTTTGGGTGATTTTTGAAAGAAAATAAGTAAAAAGTTTCTGGAAAGCTCAAAGTGCTACCATGAACCTTTGTAAATGAGCTGTTAACTCTGAGCTCTAAATTTTAAAGCACAGGTGACTAATAGCCCTGGAAAATTGAGATTTTGATGTTGTGGCTGTAAATACAGATTTGAAAATAATAATGGAACCCACCTCCCAGGGATGTTGTAAAGATCAAATGCTGTAATGATTGTGAAGTGCTTAACATGGGGCCTGGTACTATATAAAGTTGATTATTGTTTTTATTTCATTGGATGTAATTGTTCCATACTTGATAGCGCTGTATCAGGTTTTTGATGTGATTAATACAAAATGCCAAAGGTTATAAGGTTAATGACTTTCTGTGTAAGATAATTTGGAAATGCTTTTGGCTGAATTGATGTCATCTGACTGGTAAAAAGTTTTGTTTCATGTTTTAAATACATGATATTGTGTCAGAAATGTTGTGAGAAACAATTGTATCAGAAATGCTGCTAGACAAATAACTCCTCTTTTAATCTGGATGCTCTTAGCTTACAAACTGAGCTGTTAATATAATGTGATAAAAATAGATGTTTGAAAACTGTTAAATGTTTAATGGGGTATATTTTGTTTTAAAACAGATAATTATAATCATAATTGACTGGGAAAAAGTTGCACAGACTCTCTAAGATATTTTCATCTGTGAGGTCCCTTGAGACTTTGTATTCAGGCAGCGTCATAAGATCTTATCAGCCCTACTGACTGAATGTTGCAAAATCTAAATTACTAAAGTCTGAGAATCTAACTGAGAAAATAGGATTTCTCTCCTACTCCTTGTTAAAGTGGAGAATTTACAAGTTTATTATAATAAAGTGAATTTTCATTTGAAAATTGTTGGCTATCACTTACAAAAACTATGAAAACGTATAGTGTGGTTTAAAGATGTGACTTCAATACATTAATATGTCCACTATCAGGTATTTGCTGTATGTCTGAAACTCCAGAATGTGGTTAGTTTTAATTTATAAATAATGGATTATTTATAAATAATGACATATAGCTGTTAGGGAAACATGAGAAAACTAATAATACTCAAGCCCTACGCTGTGATTAATATAATTTTGCTATTTGAGGTAAAAACTCTTGGGGCTATAATTTGATTACAGGGATGATTGTCTGAAGTGCCCATTAAATCAATAGTCCAGCAGTGAAGGAGAAAATGACATGTGCTGCAGTCTACTGCAGGTGGATGTTTGTCCCTGGGAAAAGTTGAGGGGATGACCTTGGCATGGCTTAAGGTAAGATCCTCTTGACTCTGTTTTTCCATTGTGCTATTTCTTTTCTGAACAGGAAATTTTCCTACCTGGCTAATTCTGAGCCTATGGTACCTTGTGAAAAATATGGAACGGTATTTACTACATGATTGCTTGTCAGATATGACTTGTGCCTAGAATCAAACAAAGTGAAGGGAGTTTTTCCACTGTTATCATATATGTCAGGTCATTCTGTGCCCTTGAAGGGATGAGTCTTGACATTGTTGTGAAAAACTGTGACTCTCCTTTTCCTTTCATAGCAAATTTTAAAAATCAGGTCAGGTGAGCAGCAGAAGTTTCGTCAGTACAATATTAAATCTATTCATTAATAGATTAATACTGGAACATCTTTGAGTTACTATAATAAAATGCAGGCATGAAAAATCTTATAATTTTAATCTGTATTTGTTGTCAAATTATAATATAGTGATGATATTCCTCCTAAGGGGGAAATCAGAGAAAGTAATAAGACAAAAATGTGATAAAAGTTTTCTGATTAAATGGAATAGTAAAATTTGAGAAAGCAACAGGAATAGACTGTTTTCTCTAAGAACTATATACATATGTATATGATTGACTTCCAAATGTTTCTAATGGGAAATTCAGGCTTTCATTATGTTTTAGTAATAAGTTCTCAAAAATGGATTAAGGATTTTACGTAGAAAGTTGTATAGATAATTGTAAACAAAGTGAAATTGTTTTCCCATTTTAAAGTTTCTAATAATTTTAAAAGACAGAAGGTTCTGTCCCTCATGATTTTTTTAGATTCTTATATCTAGTAGAGGGTTTAGGTAAAGACAAAAACAGTAAGAAATTCTCTGAAGTCTCGAGTGAATTATGGGTTCTTAATTTGATGTTCTCATAGCTCTGTTGTTGATCAGCTCCATAAGGCTTGAAGTGGTTTTCACCACATGAACTAGTTATTGGAAGACCAAATTTAGGAGTTGTACTAAATTGTATTAAATCTTGTTATTGGCAGATTTTAGCAAAATTTCTTAGGAATTTCTGCAAATGATTTGAAACTGGAGAAGAGAAGCCCCTTCAGAGCTGTCCTGAGAATGAGGCCTATTCCCAAATGCCCAGGATGAGATATTTTCAGGGACCAGAGAACTACATGGGGCATCTGGGACCCAAGACAACATGTGATGATTAAATGGACATTGGGAGTGGGTCACTAGGTTACAAGGAGACTTGATGTTAATTAAAACTGATGTTCAACATTGTATTGCTTTGGCTTTTTTGTTTCCTTGTGTTTATGTTTGCTGAGTTTTCCTGATTACCTTGGTGACATGTAAATCTCCCCTCTCAAAATTAGTCCACTGTGGACCCCCAAGTAGTTTGATCTACAGCCTGGTTTAGCTTACCTATACAAAGATTTGTATATCATCACTATTGTTCTTAAATTCTCTCTTAGCTATTGTACTAAACTATGTAAGATGATGCTTCCCAGTGGTTTTCTCTTGGTACATAATGTTGATGATGAGCATGAGCACATTGAAAATCTTATAAATTTGGCTTATAGGTAAGTGATCTATGGGGGGAGTGGACTAGCCTCCTATCCAATGAATCAAAGAGGGGAATTGAGGGAATTGTGGGAATTGTGTAAACCAAAGTGACTTCATCTTGGAAAACTGACTTCATTTTGAGACCTAAATTTCATTTTCCTGTAAATTCTACCTGCTTGCTAATCACAGAATTGAGTGATATCCTGTTTCACCTCTGGAAAAATCTACCTGCTTACTCTCCCCGTCCCAACTCTTGAAATTCAGTCATCCCCCTCCCACTTCAGAAAGCCCCTAATTTTCCCTCCAATTAGAAATCAGATTACCTAATCTTGTATCCTGATTTATATCCTGTTAGTTGCTTTCTTTTAATGCATAAAAAATCTGTCTACCCCTGCATTTGGGGTCCAGTGCCAAACTGAAGAGTCTTGGTCCCGATTTGTTATGCAGTTGGCATGCATTGCTTAATAAATCAATATGCTCAGAAGCTTAAACCTTTGTTTTCTCAGGTATTTCAGATTTTACCCATCACAAAAGTCACACTAATTTTGTTCTATACTTACGTATTTGAGAGAACTTGAGAAACGAAGGGTCCTTGGGATGGTTGCCCTAAAAAATAAATCATTATTTGCTTGTAACATTCAGAGAGAGAAACAGAGAATGAATACCTATTGGTCCCAGGCCATTTGAAAATTTAAGAGCAACTCCCAAATTGGGTATTTATTCTGCTGGAAGGCAATGTGAATGTTTTAATTATTAGTTTAATTCATCCACTTGCTCAAAGTTTGGGTAGTTGTCCATGTTTTTCCCTTCTGTCTTCCCACTCAAAAATTATCTAGCTTACATTATAAGTTCCCAAAGGGTAGGAAGTGGCTTCTGTCAATTTGCTTAGGACATTAGCTTGCAAAACTCTACAGATAGGGACTGAATAAATAGTTTGGGATAATGGTGGTGATAATATAAGCCTTCACAAAGAACATGTATGTAGCTGTACAGGCATGATGGATACAACATTCTGTCCATACTTACAATATTCCTGCTGAAATACAATAAAAAACTGTATTCTATTGGATCTATTTCAAGGGCTCTTATCCCATTCTTGTTTCCTGGATCCCTTGGGCAGACCTCACAAGCCACTGAATCCACTTACACCTCCATTTTTTCTCATCAGGAAATTGAGGCACAAAGAGCGACTTGCATAAGGGTCCAAAATGAATAATATCTGAGAATGGATTTGAACCTAGATCCTCATGACTCCAAATCCAGTGCCCCTATGCTGCTCCCTTTTTGAGTTAATTCAAAGTAGAAGGCAAGTTCAGAGTAAAGGCTAACTCTTTTATTTCTCTTAGTACTTTAGGGAGCTATGATTTCCTTGGTGATGGTATTTCCTGTTCTGACACAGATTGCCATTTGTTTCCAACCTGGGTAGACTATCTTTATGAATTGCTATGGCCTAAAGAATCCATCACCAGATAGACAACCACCTGGCAATGAGCCTTACCAAATTCAGTTCAGCTGGTCCCTGGATGCCAGACCAGGGGGCCATACTGGAAGTCTCTCCAGCTTGGGAGGATTGGCCATCTCAGCTTCCCTCCATTGTCTCAACCTTCCAGAATCCAGGGCTCAGCCTCCAATTCCCCCTCAGGCAACTGAGGAATGATCTGATGGAAGTTGGTTCTCTTTCAACCAAGTTAAATGACTAAGAGAAACTCATTGATTATAAGAGTCTGTGCAAAGAGAGCCTTCCTTTGTGCTGCATTGGGATTTGGAGACCTGTTGAGAATGCATTTATGTTCCATTGGGGAGGAAAGCAAAACTGGAAATGTGCAAACATATAGGGATACTGAAGAGTGACCCTGATGAAATGGCTGTTTAAAAACCTGCTTCTTCAGGTCAGATAAAAATGTTTACACATAGGACTATCTGAACTCCATGACCAAAAAAAACCCAAGAGCCTAGACATTATATTTCAAGAAACCTTAAAAGAAAACTGCCCACATCTCTTAGAATCAGAGGGCAAAATGTAAATAGAAGGAATGTACTTGTCACCTCTGGAAAGAAATCCCAAAATGAAAACTCCCAGGAACATTATGGCCAAAATCCAGAGCACCCAGTTCAAAGGTAAAACACTGCAAAGTATCCAGAAAGAAAGAATGAATTCAGGTACCAAGGAACCATGGTCAGGATCACATAGGATTTAGTAGCCACCACCATAAAGGAGCAGACACTTGGAATGCCACATCCCAGAAGGCAAAGGATATGGGCTTATAGTCAAGAATAGCAAGTAAGAAAACTGAGTATAATGCTACAGGGGAAAAATGGACCTTTAATGAAATAAAGGACTTCCAAACATTCATGATGAACAGACAAGAGCTGTGGAGAAACTCTGAAGTTCCAACACAGGAGTGAAGAGAAACATAAAAAGGTAAACCCTGTTTTCCACCTTGCATCACTCCTCTGGATTTCCCCATCATGCTCCAGTAGCCTCTTCCTCCTGCAAGATCACATCAGCCCTAGATCTCTTACCTCATCAGTACCCTCTAATTGAAGGGTAGAGGGCTTCTCCTGGAACCTCCATTTAAGGAGGGGGCCTCATGCCAACCATCTCTTCATTTCCTACCAGGCTAGTCTTGAGGGTATACTATACCCCAACACACATGTTCCAGTCTATCTGCTTCTTCAGATTTTATTGCTCTACTCTCTATCAGTCTCTGTATACTTACCCAAGTTACAAACTTGAAGGACTTTCTTTGCTTTTGCTAAATGTGGCATGTGTTTCTTTTGGTGTCCTACCATTATACCATTTTGCTCTCCTGGTCTCTGTAAGAATGTTGCCTAATTCCAAAAGCTGTACCCTTGAGACTTTCTAGCAGTCTGCCTTTTTTCCCCTGCTTCAGATGCCTGCTGCTGCTTTGGTTACACTTCTGACCCAGATATCCCGTGTGTTTTTTCTCCAGGGAGATATGGCTCCTTTCCTGGTAAAGTCCGATTTTAGTCCTGGGGTTCCACTATGATGCCACGTTATATGCTTTGGATATAGAAGTCTGGCGGCATCTGTAGCTGCTCCTGGCACTAGATAGGTCTTTCTCATAGGGTTAGTCCAGATACTCCCTCACTGATTAACAGTCTTATCTCAATATAGAATCTTCTCATAACCAATTTCCTAAGGCTTTCTTTTTATAATTGAATTTTATTTTGTTTTCAGTTCCAAATTCTCTCCCTTCTCCATCCATTGAAAAGGCAAGAAAAACAAAAGAAAAAAGAACGAGAAGAAAATATTTCTCAATCTATACTCTGAGTCCATCAGTTCTCTGACTGTAAATAGCATGTTTCATCATGAGTCCACTGGAACTGTGGTCACTGTGCCAATCAGAGTTACTCAGTCTTTCACAGTTGTCTATCATTACAATATTGCTTATACTGTGTAGATTGTTCTCTTGGTTTTGCTTACTTCCCTTTGCATCCATTCATACAAGTCTTTGCAGGTTTTTCTGAAACCATCCCCTTCATCATTTCTTGTAGCACAATAGTATTCTGTCACATTCACACACCACAACTTTTTTGGCAATTCTCCAATTGATGGGCATTGCTTCAGTTTCCCATTCTTTGCCGCCACAGAAAAAAAGCGACTATAAATATTTTTATGGGTAGCTAGGTAGTGGGTAGAATGCTGGGTCTGCACTCAGGAAGACCTGAGTTCAAATCTGGACTCAGATACTTATTAGCTGTGTGACCCTGAGCACTTAGCCCTGTTTGCCTCTGTTTCCTCATCAGTAAAATGAGCTGGAAAAAGAAATGGCCAACCCCTCCAGTATCTTTGTCAAGAAACCCCAAATGGGGTCACAAACAATGACACAACGACAAAAATAAATATTTTCCTTTCTTTCTTTGATCTCTTTGGGGCACAGACCTAGAAGTGGCATCACTGTTTAATAGCTTTTGGGGCCTAGTACTTTCTAAAACTCCTACCAGTAATTTTAGAAGAATCTACATCCTCGAGGAATTAAGAAAAACAGTGTCGCTTCCTTATATTACTCAGTACTTTAAGTGTCTCCAAAGGTTCAACAGCATCTTGCAAAATGTCCTCAGTATCCCTGCTTCTATTGTACTCTTTTAATTAGGCATCCTCTGTATGGCTTTAGTTACACTGCTCCACACCAGTGCTCTAGTAATGCAATATCCACATCACCCCACCAACCTCCATCTGAAAGTTTTCCATGGCCTTTACTTTTCAATGGCTTTGTCTTTTAGCCCCTGCAGCTCTCTAGTGCCACCTAACATTATAATCTTATTTTAAGCCTAGGACCAATATAATGGTCTTCAAGGGCCATGTGATTCCCTTCTTGGTGACTTATGGACATTTATTTTAGGCAAGAAGTAAGCAGTACAATTACAACTAGCCCTTTCTTCACTTAGGAAAGTTCTTAACATTTTGGCTGATTTCGTTCTCTGCCTTAATTTACATCTATTTCTAGTAATATTTGACCTCTATGTAGTTGGGGCAAAGTTCCGGTAGCCAGGAACATTTGGGTAAAGAAGTACAAGGTTATATTATGGTGTAGTGTTTATGGATAGACAGGGGAAACTGGGGAAAAATAGCAGACCTTTGTCTTAAAACTTCACACCTTGCCTCTTGTGCTCTGTGATGCCTTCCTTGATATCTCCTTTCTTTGCCACAGCTCAGTCCTACCTTCTCGTTCTTTTGCTAGTTGCCCCTAGGCTTCCAGTTCTTTCTGGCTAAGCTCTGAATGACTCCACTCCTCAGAATTTCTATTTAGATCTGATATATAGTTTTTCCTTTTAATCCAAGAGCCTCAGGGTGTGATCAAGTCTCTCAGTCAAGTCTAATTGATTCAAGTTGTTACACTGGACCTGTTCAAACTCAGTTCTGATAGAGAAATGTTCTTCCCTAAGGTTAATGAATCACCTTTCACTAGGGTGGAATAATCAACGAAGCCCCATTTGGAAAGAGAACAAGGTTGCGGATGGCTTTGCTGTGCTGAGCTAACACTCTAAGCAGACCACAGTCAGAATGTTGTATTAAGTTCTGGATGCTACATTTAGGAAGTACATTACAGTATAATCTGTCCATTACAACGCAAACTTTATGTTTTGACTTGAAGCCCATCACTCAAGACAACCAGACTATGAACTTCGAGCCTTCTAGGATTTAGCCCTGAGGCTTTAATTAGAATCTAATTCAGCTGCTGCAATGCTATAGGGCATTTGCTTTTTGGGGTGTTTATTCATAATTATGTAGCCCTCAGCATCCCCTGAACTGCCATCCACAACCCCTCCTCATCTTTGCTCACTCAGTTCCCATCACCTGCATTAACTTCATTCATCTTCTCTGCTTTTTCCTTGAAGGTCTCACCCCATCAAGACCCAGTTCAAGTTCAAGTTCCCTCTTCTGGGAAGCCCTCTCCGGAAAGGCTGGAACAATAAGAGCTCCCAGTGCTGGGGGCTTGATACTTTACAAAGTACTTTGTACTTGTTATCTGATCTGATCTGCTTGTTTGTAGTTGGTGTTGACTATTATAGTGTCCAGCCTGCCTCCCCAACTCTATTAACAATGATAATAATAATAGCTAACATTTATATGGTGCTTTAAGGCTTGTAAAGTGCTTTACAAAGATTCTCTCACTTGATCTACTAGACTGTACCCCCCCTGGAGCAGTTTGTTTTGTGGGCCCTTGTCTCTGTAGTCCCTGCCACACTAGGCACCCAGCGAGTGACAATAACAATTTACCTGTGTCATAGGGACAGCTTGGCTTCCTGTTGGTTGGAATCTCATACAGGGTTGTGGGGACCTCTCTCTGTACACAGCACATGCAAAAAAAGGAGAAAAAAGGCTTGTAAAACTTGAACATCTTGCTTGAGCTTGGTTTGTTGTTGTTTTTCACAATGGAGAGAAACAGAAATGGAAAGGATTCAAGATCTTATTTGGAAAGTGAACAATATTTCCCTTGTCATAAGAAATGTATAAGCAGAATTTATCAGAAGGAAACAAAAATTATTCATAGAACTCATAGTGCCCCCAGGGTAACTAAGTGAAGTCAGCCCAGAGGAACAGAAAGAAACCTCAAGTTTTCTCCATCAGAGGCAATCAATGCATGTAGGCAAATTTGGGGAAGGATTTGAAGGGGCAAAGCAGATGCTCAGAGCCATACCTGGCTTTTTGGCCAATGGTTCTTGGGGCATAAACTCAACGGAGAGTAGAGCTATCTTGTTTACTGTTGTTCATTTGTTCCAGTTGTGTCTGACTTTTCCTGACCCCATTGTAAAGTTACTGGAGTGGTTTGCCATTTCCTTCTCCTGCTCATTTTACAGCTGAGGAAACTGAGGCAAATGGAGTTAAGTGACTTGCCCAGGGTCACACAGTAAGTGTCTGAGGTTGGGTTTGAACTCAGGATGATGAGTCTTCCTGTTTCCTAGCCCAGTGCTCTACCCACTGCAGCATCACAGTCCATTCTCTTGTTTATACAGACACTCCAATGCTGTAGGCCCCAAGGAGGGTTGTACCTTCGTATTGGTTTCTAGGCTCAATGACTGAACATTGTCATTATCATCATGATAATTAAAACAATGCTGTATAGTGTTTTAAGTTTTGCAAAGAGCTTTACAAAGATTTTCTCATTGGATCCTCTCAACAAACCTGGGAGGGAGGGCTATCATCATCTCCATTTTACCAATGAGGAAACTGAGGCAAAAAGAGGTGAAGTGACTTGCCCAGAGTCACTCAGCAGAGGCTGGATTTGAACTCAGGTCTTCCTGACTCCAGGCCCTGCACTTTATCCACCATCTAGCTGCCTTAAGGAACAAATCTGGGGCCTACGGATTTTCCTTATTGGCTTTTTTATAGGATAGGAAAATTTAGGCAGAGCCCTTTAATAAAAAGGGCTCTGTACTCTGCTCATAGTAGGTACTTAGTACATTTTTGTTCGATATAGAACAAGTGAGCTAACAGGGCACTTGGTTTTCTAAAGTGTGTATCGTCTAGTTCCTCAGGGTACTTGCCTTTTGCTTTCTCATGGGAGAAGTAGGCCATTGAGGATAGAGTGCTAGACCAGAGGATCTGTATTCAGATCCCACCTCTGAATCAGCTAGGTGGTGCAAGTCATTTCATTGTCTCTTCCATAAAATGAGAAATTAATTAACTTGTCCAAGGTCATAAAGTGAGTCAGTGACCAATTCAGGACTTGTTCAGTCATTCAGTTTTGTCTGACTCTTCATCACCCCATTATAGGGTTTTCTTGGCAAAGAAACTGGAGTGGTTTGTCATTTCCTTCTCCAATGGATTAAGGCAAACAGAGGTGAAGTGACTTGCCCAGGGTGATACAGCTAGTAAGTGTCTGAGGTTGGATTTGAACTCAGGTCTTCCTGACTCCATGCGGATCCCACCTCTGAATCAACAGGGTGGCCCAAGGCTAGTCACTTCATTGCAACCTCCATAAAATGAGGAGCTGTCCAAGGTCATAAATTTAGTGACTGATCCAGAACTAGACATCATTTATTTCCATAGCAAGTGACAAGGCTAATGGTAACTTTTTGCCTTGATGGTGCAGAATTTCTTTCAAATAATGTGGACCACATAGCTCAGAAGATTGAAGTTCACAGGGCCTCTGAGACCTGAGTTGTTTTTCAATGGCTGTGAAGATCTGTAAATGCTACATGAAGGAAATGTCCTCTATGGCCTCTTGGGAATTACTTGCCATTGGTCACAACGGGATGAGGTGATACAGTATGGAGGGCCTAACACAGTCATCTCTCATCAGAAAAAGAATTTAAAAGCAATTTCTCTGTTTGGTGGTTATTAAGTAGCTCTCCTTGGTTTGAGTCAGGTAAGGTAAGGGAGAATATGGGCACCTGGAATTTTCTATCTCTGAGCTCATTTAATACTTCATTGCCTTGAATGAAGCATCTTCAAACCAAATCTGTGATTTTGTTGGCAGGAGTACTCTCTCTACCAACACAGATTGCAGCCCTTCTACACCTGAATAGATAGCTTTCATGAGTTGCTGTGGCTGAAAAAAATAATACTCCAGTGATCAAGCTTCTGGCAATGAGCCCCTGTCCCTTAAGTAAGCTGGTCTTTGGAGGCCAGATATACCAATTTGTTGCTGGGCTCATCCTTGAAGCCTTTCTCACCTGGCATACCTTGGATTCTGCTGAGACAGCCTTTGAGAACCTAGCATCCCTCCTGTGCCACAACAGAGGCTTGGGAGAACTCCAGTGGACCACTGATACCTAAGGCTCATCTAATATTTTAATTTTTAGTGTATAGCACTCAGTTCCACAGGTTTTTGAGTCCCAAATTTTCTCCCCCTCCCTCTCCTTCCCACCAAGACTGCATGTAATCTGATACAGGGTCTACATATGCCTTCACATTAAACTTATTTTCACAATAGTCAATAATATATATTTTTAAAAACTTCCTTCCACCATTTTTGCAGGCCTGCAAACTTTCCATTGACTCCTTATAACACATACAGTGCCCTAGTGACAACAACTTTGATGGCAAGGAGCATCAATACTCTGAGATGACTTATAAATTTTCAAATATCTTCCTATGGCCTGACTGCACTCAGGTACCTGGCATATGAACTCAGGCTGAGCTGTTTGGCTCAGTAATGAATCAAGTAGAGGGCAACCCATATTAATGCCATGTCATTTTTATACAGATAATAACTCCTTACCTTGGATGGTCTGTTTAGTTCTGGGGCAAATGTAGTATTATAATTATGGATGTCTTCCTTTGGAGGACCCACTGCTAAAGGTGGTGAAGGCTTGATATTCTTAATGGGTGAATTTTGAGCTGGAAGAAATGAAAGTTGTTGAGTTGAGAGACTCAGGAGTCTAAAGAAGGCAAATACCTCTAAATAGGAATGGTTTGTTAGAGTTGGAATGGATGCTTATTGCATAGGTGTGACATTATGAGGAAGCAGCCACTGCAAGTCCTTTACAAATATCTTCCCAATGGCTTATCACATGGCCTGGCATTCCTAAATTTAACTGAGCTAAACCATTGTCTCCAAGAGTCCCCTCTGAAAGTGCAACTACTCATAGGGATGAGAAACATTAAGGTGTTATTCACAAGATGAGATAGCTAAAAAATCTTGAGAGGAATGAAATCTATTTGGGTATACATTTTTAATATCAATAATCTGGGAATAAAATATATTAAAAATATCCCTCTTGGGAAGGAATACTAAAAAAAAACTAACAAAGATGGAAAATAGCAAAGAAAATATTGAAATCAGCAACAAGCATTTCTATAGCACTTTAAGGTTTGCAAAGTGCTTAACAAATACCTCTTTTGGTCATGACAACCCTGGAGGGTAGATGCTATTATTTCCATTTTCTATTGAGGAAACTAGAGAGAAGAGAGATTAAGTGACTTGCCCATGTCTAGGGTCATACAGCTAGTGAGTGTATGAGGTAGCATTTGAATCCTGACTCCCAAGTCCAAAACTCTGTCCATTGCATCACTTAGTGACCCTGGGCAGAATAAATGTACTGAAGAAAAAGACAGAAGATAATGCAGCCAAAGTAGAAGGAGCAACTCAGAAAACAATTGAACTGGAAAAATTGGATTTGGGTGCAATGCAAGAAGAAGTTAGGATTTGAGGGAAGATCTCCCTGAATCACAGAGTTTTAGAGGTGGAAAGGACATGAGCAGCCCCTAGTCTGACATATACCCTCAAAGGAATGGCACACCTCTAGAGGAGGAAGATGACCATTGAAAATTTGGATCTCCGAAAACAGCTGTGAGGAGCTTCCTAAAGAAGGTGAAGGAACTGAGTGCTCTGAGCAGAAAGCAGCTGCTTGTCCTCCAGGAAAGGAATACGTAATCCAGAGGGCCTGTCACAGTGAAGAAGCCCTCCTGGATGGAGGAGGGGAAGAAGACTAAAGGAGGCTGGGAACTGCCTGCACAAGTCTCCTGAGATGGGGCTTTTCATACATGGTAACTGCAGAGGGGTCTGATGTTTTCTTTTGTAAGGCATGACAGAGAACCTCCCAGGACTGGTCAGAACGCATAGTTGGATCCTAGGCTACTAGATCAAGAGCTGAAAGGGACTTCGAAGGTTCTCTAACCAGTGGTGTCAAACTCAAATAGAAACGGATCCCTGTGGGCCACATATTGACTTAGAAATTCTATCACAAATTAACATGATCTATGTTATATTGGATTTTTATTCATTTTGTTACACATTTCCCAATTATATTTTAATCTGGTTCTGGCTGAACTCAGGAATTGGGCTAGCTAGGAGTTTGACATCCCTGCTCTAGTTCAACCCTCTTATTTTACAGATGAGGAAACTGAGGCCCAGGGATGAGAAATGATTTGGTCAAGGTCATATAGACTATGTAACACCCATTTCTGGTGATTCTCATGGACACAAAAAGAACACTAAAGATTAGGAAGTCTTTGGCAATAAACTGAAGACCCTTGGCAAAGAACTGGAAATTGAGGGGATGCTCATCAATTGGGAAATAGCTAAACAATTGTGATCTAAGATTGTGATGGAATACTACTGTGCTGTAAGAAATGATGAGCAGGTTGGTTTTAGCAAAGCATGGAAAGACGTACATGAACTAGTGCAGTGAAATAAGCAGAACCAAGAGAATGTTGTATACAATAACAGCAATATCGTTCAAAGAATAACTGTGAACAACCAAGATATTTTCAGTATTATAAATACTGAAATCAACTACAAAAGACTCATGAAGGAAGATGCTCTCCACCTCCAGAGAAAGAACTGATAAATACAAGTATTCATAGTATGGTTTTACATGTATATGTATATACACATAATATAATGTGTATATATAAATCTGTGACAAATGCAGGGTAGGGAGGGAGAGAGACAGCTTGGAACTTAAAAAGTAACAAAAAATAAATTCAATTAAAAAACTGAAAACCCCAGGGGTAGCACCGGTCATGTTTTCATTGCTACGGCTCATGGACCGTTTATGATGCAGAAGAGATAAACAGATTTGGAAGGTGAATATTTGGTTAAGAAGACAGGCATGGAGTTAGGAAGTTGCTGTTGTTTTCCAGTCATGTCTGACTTTTCATGACCCCATTTGGGGGGTTTTCTTGGCAAAGGTACTGGAGTTGCCATTTCCTTCTCCAGCTCATTTTACAGATGAGGAAACTGAGGCAAATGGGTTTAAATGACTTGCCCAGGGCATGGTGCTCTATCCACTGTGCCACTCAGCTACCCCTGAAGTCAGGAAGAGCTGAGTTCAAATCCCGTAAAAGACCCTTATTAGATGTTTGACCATGGGCAAGACACTTTTCCTCTCTGACTCTTAGGCAACTCTCTAAGATTTATCTACTAGTTTAAAGATGGATGGCAAACTTCATTTGTCTTTCAGCAAGAACAATCACAGCGTTGTCCATTAAAGTATATAAATTTGAAAGTCATCTGTGAAAAGATGAGAATTAAACCATAGAAACCTAGAATATTCCTAAGCAAGAGAGAAGAGGACCTAGAGCAGAGCCTTTGGGGCTACCTATACTTGGGAGTGGATATGGGGGCGAAGATGATCCTGCCAAAAAGTTGGAGAGGGGAGAGGTAGGAAGAGAAGCAGGAAAAAGCAGTGGAAGCTTCAGAAAGATCAAGGAAGATGAAGGCTGAGAAAAGGTCATTGAGGCCATCTAAGTGGTCATTTTCCATAGGGCTTCCAGCCAGAAGCCAGACTGCAGAGGGCTAAGGAAGAAGTAGGGGGGAGAGAGAGTACGGTTAGTGAATAGAGACCACTCTAGGAGCTTCCAGTGAAGGGGAAAAATAGAAGAGAGAGGTCAGAAAGATAGAGAGTGAGGGAAAGATAAGGTCAAGAAAATATTTAGGAATAGAGGATAAGGAATCAGGATAGGGGACACCTGACCATGTTTGTAGACAGCAGGAAAGAAGGGAGTAGATAAGGGGGAGATGAAAAATGAGAGGGAGGGTTTGACCAATGAATGGGGCAAACTCCTGAAGGAGCTGGAAGAAGAGGGGATCAAGCACACGAATTGAAGGGTTAGCCTTGGATAGGTGAAGCTAGGGAGACATTTTAAGGTATGGAGGAGGGCAGTCCAAGGGAGCTTCGGGTGATTGGCCTCAGTCTCCTCAGCAGAGGAGGTGAGGTCATTCATTGGGAGAGAAGAATGCAATGGGAGGGTATTGGTGGCTTGAGGGGAGTGTTTTGGAATAACTTCTATGCCGAATGTGATACGGAGTCAATTAGATATGGATAAAAACTACCATGCAGAGGCAAGGATCCAGTTAAGGTTTAGTATCATTTTGGGCTAGCAAAGTCCTACCGGCTGCTGCTGCTGCCACCCAGCTGTCCACAGGGCTGGCCACATGGTTTTATGTCTTCTTTGACCACTAGGAGGAGTAGAGGAAGCATAAAGTGGCGATTGATGCAAAGTTGAAGATTCAGGGCATGAATAAACCAAAGGACAAAGGGACCAATGGTTCAAAGCTGGAGATGAAGGCCTTATTGAGCTACAGGATCAAGACCTTGAAGGGAGGAAAGGGAGGCTAGAGTAGTGGTATGTACTGGGAAAACAGGGAGGGATTGAAGAATCAGAGATGATGACAGATAGGAGGGTAAGGAGGTAGTGGAAGGATAGAAGATTGGGATCAGAGAGAACTTTAGCATTCAAGATTTTGGGGGCAGAACATTTTGGGACAGTGAGCCCTGGGAGTGAAAAGACAGGTTGTGGGACTCGAGGAGAGTCATGCCCTGGAAGGCCAGGGTGTTCCAAGGTTGAGCAATGTGCAGACTGAAGTCATCGAGGATTCTTGCAGGGTGTAGTGTAGAGAAGATGATGGTGAACCAGGCTGAAGGAGGGAGAGTGGCTGGAGGAGTTTGTGAGGGATGGTAGCAGAGCATGCAGACTCCTAGGCCAGTGTAGAGAGGGAGAAGTCATAGCCGTCCTGGAGAAGGTAGTGAGGAATGGAGTATCTTCTGAAGAAAGTCTGGTTTCACTGAGTTATAGAAGATGGAAGAAGTGAATATACGAAAGAGAAAATAGACATACATTAAAACATTATTAGCATTAATATTAATAGAATGCTTGGGTATGATTAGCACAGTAGAGTGAAAAGAGCTTAGAGTCAGGAGGCCTGGGTTTGAGTCTTGATTCCATCATGTATTAACTCTGTGAACTTATCTCAGTTTCCTCATCTATAAAATGGGGATAAAAATTTTGTACTTTCTAAGACTAAGTTTCAGAGAAGTTGCTGATTTGTACTGGTAGAAGGAAGTTCCTCATACACGGGAGCTCTGTATACATGAATAAAAGCATAGGTGAGGGATGGAATGAAACATTACTATAGAGCTATAAAGAGATATCTTCATGTGTCTCTACAGCTTATTACCTACCTCATAGGGCTGGTCATAAAATTTATTCAATTATCTATGTACACATGCGTGTACTATATATATACATATATATCTGTGCATGTGTGAATATATGCTTATATATGTAATACAGTGTGAGTATGTGTATAGATGTGTGTGGAAGGGGAGGGCACAGGAGGGAACGGCTGAGCAGGCAGGGATACAGGCAGGTGATTTAGAATCACAAATCATCAAAGTGGTAGCAGCAGCTGGTAGGACTTTGTCAGCTGTGGGGACAGAAGGTATCAAGTAGAACCAAGCTTGTAGACTGAAGTGGTCCCAAGGGAGGGCCTCCTTAGGTGACAGTGGGAGAGAAGAAACAAGATTTACAGCAGGTCTACGGAGGCACAAGGCCTCTGCAAATCCCCTTCCCCTTCAGCACTGAAGTTCCTTTATTCTCCTCTCAATTAATGTTGGGCAGCTAGGTGGTGCTACAGCGGATATAGTGCCAGGCCTGGAGTCAGATTCCGTCTCAGATGCTTACTAACTGTGTGACCCTGAGCAAGTCACTTCACCCTGTTTGCCTCTGTTTCCTCATCTGTAAAATGAGCTGCAGAAGGACATCGCAAGCCACTCCAGTATCTTTGCTAAGAAAACCCCCAATGGGGTCACGAAGAGTCAGACACAACTGAAATGACTGAACAGCAAGAAGTAATGTACTTCTAAGGCTTGGTAATTGTGTTAGTGGGGATCCTCGCATACTCTCTCCACCAGTGCAGATCATGACCTCTTCCTGCCTTGGTAGACCATCTTTACGAATTTTCAATGAAAAACTAACCACTGATGGGCAACCTTGTGGTGATGAGCCCCTGAACCTCTGAAGGCAATAAGTTAGTGCTACTCAAAGTCCTCCCAGCGAAGACTTACATGATCTAATGCAAACTGAAGTAAGCAGAACCAGGAGAGCACTGTGCACAGTAACAGCCATACTGTACAATGATTAACTATGAGTGACTTAGCTATTCTCGGCAATACAATGATCCAAGACAATTCTGAAGAACCTACGATGAAAAATGCACTCTGCCTCTAGAGAAAGAACCAGAGTCTTAATGCAGATCAAAGCATACTTTTTTTTAACTTTATTTTTCTTGGGGTATTTTTGGTCTGTGTTTTCTTTCACAACATGACCAATATGGAAATATGTTTTGCGTGACTGCATATGTCATACAAATGTCCCCAGGCAGGGGAGGGGAGGGGAGGGAGAAAGAGAATGTGGAACTCATAATTTTTAAAATCAATGTTAAAAATTATTTTTACATGTAATTGAGAAAAATAAAATAAGAAAAAACCTCCAAAGTCCTCACAGCTTGTTCGGACCTGGCAGAGCTGGTTGAGAGCCTGTGGTCTCTCCTTCATATTTTGATGAAGCAACAGAAGAGGGCTTTGGTGTATATGCAACAAACACAGAAGGTCTTGAAGGTTTCCAGTGTCTACTATTACAAGATGAGGGGACTAACGGTATAAGACTGCAGGTTCCTCATCCCTGGCCTGGCCCTTTAGATCCAGGAATGCAGGGATTAGAGCCAACTCTAGGAAATATCTCAAAGTTTGTCTTGGGTGTTAGCAGCCTTCCAATTCTGTGGCCCTCCCACCCCTTCAAGTTCCTAATATCCTCAGAGCGCCTTCCCCCAATTCCTATCAAAACTTGCTGTCATGAAAGGTACATGGCATTCATTTATATTTGCTTATAAATGGCTGACAACAGCTCAAAATATTGCCTGCCCCTATGTGCTTTTAATATGGATCAAAGCTAAAGATACTGTGACAGTATTAGACAACAGGTACTGGAGTTTTGATTGGGGCAGTGGGCCTTCACAGCCTGCTAGAACTCAAGGTTTATTGAGATGCCTACTCTGCCTGGGCATAATGCCAATCCTGCTTTACACTTTGTAAATTCCATAAGAGTACGTGCTTACAGCTGTAAGCCACTGAGAAATACTAGTTAATAATAGCTCAGGAGAGTGGAAAGAGCAATGGACTCAAGAGTCAGAAGACCTGGGTGCAAGTCCTAGTAGCATCACTTATTAGCCAATTTCTTCTTTTATAAGACAAGGCATAGTAATCCTTGCCTTACCCTCCTCAGAGATACTATAAAACGCTAACCAAATGGGGGTTATTATTGTTATTAATTTAAAGAATAGGACAGATTTTGGGGGCAGGTCAGTCTTACCTCCAGTTTCCATTCCACTCAACTTGTTAGTCACATTTCCAGCACGCTGTATGAAAGAGCGAAACGAAGTCTATTAGTAATTCAAATCCTGATAAAGGCTCTTGCCTTTACAGATACAGACACAGAATTTCTGCTAAGTATTATATCTTCAGGTTAAGGGGCTACCTCAGGTGGGAACTCAATCCCTTCCTAGTCTTTTCAGCTACACTTCAAGTTCCCCCGGGAGTTGGACTGGGCACCCTCTAAGGTCCCTGCCAACTCTACTGCCTATGACATCTCAACAGCTGCTGTTGGGGAAAAGCGTGATTTGTAAAACCATAAAACATTTCTGATTCTGCCACTTATTAGCTATGTGACCTTATCTCAGTTTCCTTATCTGTAAAATGGGGATAAAAACATTGTACTCTCTAAGCCTCTAAATTTCAAAGCAGTTACTGATCTGGACTAATAGAAGGAGGTTCCTACCACATGGGAGCTCCATACACACTAATGAATTCATAAGATGAAGGATATAATATAATAGATATAGAGATATTACTGTAGGGCTATAGATAGATATGTCAGTGTCTCTATATAACTCACTACCTACCTCACAGGGTTGGTCACAACATTTATTTAATACAACAAGCATTTATCAAACACCAGTTGCTATACATTGCCTTGTGGAATACAAGGATAGAAAAAAAACCCTGTCCCTATTCTTAAGGGGCAGTGGACAGGGGAGAGAGAATACAAGGACACAGACAGCTGTGAACAATAATACATGATAATTCGAAGACAGTATTAGCAACTGGGAAGGCTTCAGGAAGAGGTAGACCCTGAAGGAAGTTCAGGGTTCTGGGAGGTAGAGCCAAGGAAAGGGGAGCTTTGTGGGGCTGAATTGGCGAGGCAGGCTGGAGGCAGATTGTGGGGGCCTTGAGTACCAGAATCAGGAGCTGATATTTTATTTTGAAAAGCCAAATGATGTGATTTTTAAATTTTTATTATTTATTTAATATTTTTAGTTTTCAGCATTGATTTCCACAAGATTTTGAATTACAAATCTTCTCCCCATTTCTACCCTCCTCCCAATCCAAGATGGCATATATTCTGATTGCCCCATTCCCCAGTCAGCCCTCCCTTCTGTCACCCCACTCCCCCCCATTCCCTTTTCCCTTACTTTCTTGTAGGGCAAGATAGATTTCTATGCCCCATTGCCTGTATATCTTATTTCCCAGTTGTATGCAAAAACAACTTTTTTTTTGAACATCCCATTTTAAAACTTTGAGTTCCAAATTCTCTCCCTTCTTCCCTCCCCACCCACCCTCCCTAAGAAGGCAAGCAATTCAACATAGGCCACATGCTTATCATTATGCAAAACCCTTCCACAATACTCATGTTGTGAAAGACTAACTATATTTTGCTCCCTCCTATCCTGTCCCCCTTTATTCAATTTTCTCCCTTGACCCTGTCCCTTTTCAAAAGTGTTTGCTTTTGATTACCTCCTCCCCCTATCTGCCCTTCCTTCTATCACCCCCCTTTTTTATCTCCTTCCTCCTTCTTTCCTGTGGGGTAAGATCCCCAATTGAGTGTGTAGGTTATTCCCTCCTCAAGTCAAATCCCATGAGAGCAAGATTCACTCATTCCCCCTCACCTGTCCCCTCTTCCCTTCCTACAGAACTGCTTTTTCTTGCCACTTTTATGTGAGATAATTCACCCCATTCTATCTCTCCCTTTCTCCCTCTCTCAATATATTCCTCTCTCATCCCTTAATTTGATTTTATTTTTTTAGATGTCATCCCTTCATATTCATATATATATATATATATATATATATATATATTCCCTTCAGCTACCCTACAAATGACATGATTAGAGCAATGTAACCAACATATATGAAACTTGAAAACTTCTTACCTTGGCATCAGTAACATCATCTTCATTAATGTCACCCTGTGAACACACAGACATGGCTGACTTCTTGGTCCCACTCTTTGTACTACTACGAGAGGGTTGAACAGAGGGTGCTGCATGCTCTGAAGATACCAAAGAGAAATCCATAAAATTTCAACAAATTACAAAATGTAGAGAAAGTCAAGGAGAATGTAAATTCTATTATTTTTCTAGTTGTCTGAAAGACCTTTATAAGCATTCATTAGATTGACTAGAGGAGCAGAGGGTTCAAGGAGTACCAATGGAAGGAATTCCTGCCCGCATGAGATCATCAACTTGAAGCATTTTTTTGTGATTTCTCCACTATCTGCTCTTTGGGTCATGGTGTACAGAATGAACACATTCTAGCAATGTCATTCTGTTGTTAAAAGGCATGATGCTGGGATGTTTGAAATAAGACCATGCATTTGGGATTTCACTGGTCTAGGGAACCCACTCTACCAATGCAAGTTGGCACTTTTGAGTCTTAGAGAGCTGCTTAGAGCAGCACTTCTTAAACTGTGGGTTGCGACCCCACATGGGGTCACACCCACAGTATAAGAAGTTCTAAAGCAGCTGTGAGTGGAAAAAGTTTAAGAAGCTCTGGCCTAGAGCACTGAGAGATTGCCACCCAGTCCATATGTGACAGGCAGGGCTTGCATTGAGGTCTTCTTGGCTATAAGAACTGGCTATTTACCATGCCATACTACTTCTCACATTGATTCCTACTAACATGTGAAGATGGGAAAGTAACCATTCTGCTATATTTAGGAGGACTTGGGGCTTGATTATAGAAATTGGTCCAACTATGGTCGAAGAGAGATTTGGTAAAACAGGTATTACCAGAAGGCAAAATACTCTGCGTTCTGTTTCTGATACTTAGTCTAAGGAAAAAAGGAACGAGGGAGAAGATCAGGCTGAGCCAGGTTCCTTCCCAAATTCTGCCCTGGGTGTGGTACAGCATCCTAATGTGTCTATTAAGAGTATAGTTTGGTAATATGACTCTTCTGGGCTTAAGATGCTAGAAACACTAGCAGACACATAAAGCTTTAATGTTTACAATCTACTTTACATATCTTATATCACTAGATTGTCATAGTAACCCTGTGAAACAGGATCATTCAGTGCTAGGTTCGGAGGGGTTTTGGAGATCTGGAGTCCAACCCTCTCATTTGACAGAGGAGGAAACTGAAGGCCAGAGGAGGTATGGGATTTGCCCAAGATCACACAGGTAACAAGTGGCAGAGGCAAGCCTTGAACCTGGGTCTTCTGATTCTCGATCCACTATTCTTTCTTGTAGGCCATGCTTCTCTCATCTTCCATTTTACAGATGAGGTAACTGAGGCAAGGTAGCTCAGGAAGTTTGTCACTGTTACAGAAGAGGAAACTTGGGCCCAGTGAGAGAACAGCTTGCCCAAGATGACTGGGCTGATCTTGGTCCCTGGTTTCTGACTCTTTGCTCAGTGCTCTTCTCTATACTGGTTTGTCTTAAGACAGCCTCAGAACTCAGCAGCTATGTTTTGATGATGAGAGTGGAAAGGAGAAGAGCCAAGGGAAAGGAGGGTTCAACAAGAGAAGAAAGTAGGTGGGTGATAAGGTGCCTTTTGCATGAGATTTTTTCTCCCAGCTCCAATCTGAGAACAGAGAATGGTGAAGTGGCAAAGGATGACAGCTAAGGAGAGAACAGAGAAATGGTGCATTTCTTTCAGATTCATTTATGCTAAAATCAAAGCCTTTAGACCTACAAGGGACCTTAGAGATCATTTGGTCTACTCGCCTTCTCCCGCCCTGAAAAGTTTAATAGATGAGAAAACTGTGGTCAAGAGACTAAGTGATCTGTCCAAAGTCACATGGCTAGTAAATGGTAGCCAGGATTGGAAGCCATGTCCTCTGACTAAATCCAGTGATCTTTCCACCACACCATGTTCCACTACATCACTTATAGGGAGCCCAACCCAGGGTGGAGTAAGAAGGTAATTGTAGCAGTGCAGGGAGGGAGCAAAAGGACACTTCTAGATATAAAGTGCTAGAGAGTCAAAATAAGATCCCGCCTGGATTATGCAGTTTGCCAACAAGAATCACCACTTAGCGTGGTAGAGAAAGCATGATGTTGGGCTCTGCTTCCTACCAGGGCTACTGACTGGCTGTATGACTCTGGGCAAATCATTGCCCCTCCCCGGGCTCAGTGTCTGCCTCTGTAAAATGATGGAGTTGGATTAGATGATCTCCAATGTCCCTTACGTCTCTAACATCATTTGATTTGGGGATCCGAGGGGAGGAAGAATGGTGTTAAACTAACACACAGCAAGGAAATCTGGCTGACCAGAGCACAGAGAATAGTAGGAAATAAACTGGATGGCCTGGGTCAGTGAGGATGACAGAGAGGGCAAAATAAAAAGTAAGATGTCCTTTTCCTTCTAAATGAACATTTAAAAAGGCCATTGGGTTTTGAGTTATGGTGGACCTTGGTTGAGACTTTGGCTTGGCTATTTCCCTCTATGACCTTGGGCAGACCCAAAGGTCTCAGAGTTCCCTCTTCTGCAACATGAGGGGGGTGGGCTAGATGAAAGGCTTCTAAGGTCCTCTCCAGATCTAACGTTCTATGATTCTACTGAATAGGTATTCAAATGCCACTTGCAAAAAGGATCACTGTGGGAGACAATGTTATATTGATTCTGTAAATGGGTTTCTGCTCTGCAAATATGGTAGGATTCTGAGCGCTTCCCTTTAAATCTGCGAATTGCTCAATAAAAACATCCATATGAAATCCTCATAAAGTTAGTGAAGATATGAAATTCTTTTCAAAACATGGGTGAAAGAGATTTTTACCCACCTAGGAAAGTAATGTCTTTAAAATTTAATTGAGGATTTTCTTTTAACTATTTGGCAAGTTACATATCTTTTGTATAAATGCAAACAAAAACTTTCCCTCAAAAGTAGGAAAGGAAGGATGGTTGAGGCATTAAAAAAGAGCCTTCAGTTGGGACCCAAGAGACCAGACTTGGAATCCCAACTCAGGTACTTTATTAGCTGTGTGACCTTGAACAAGTCATCGTTCCTTTGAGTCATGGTATCATCATTTGTGAAATGGACATGACATTTGCACCACCTGCCTTTCAGGGCAGCTGGAAGAATTCAGTGAGATAAGTGGTGGATGTGAAACCACTTTGTAAACTAAAGCACTGTATGCATGCTATACTAATTACATATATATGTATATATAAAATGTTATTTTATAGTATATCATTATATGTGTCAGTGTCTGTCATTATTACATAGTATATATTATAGTGTATGTGTATGTATTCTCTACGTATACCAGACGTATTAGATAGGTCCCAAACTTCGAATACATAGCAGGAAGCAGAGTCAGGAGGCGTGTAACTGAGGCCAAGGCCTGACCTGGTCCAGCTCCACAGGCCATCCATTGCTGCTCTATGGTGACCACCAGAGAATACCAGGGGAAACAGGATTTACGTCTTCAGCTTTTGCTCAAACTACTTCACGGTCATTTTAGTATTTCTTTTTCAAGATATTTCAATTACTTTTAAATCCTCGAGACGTTTTCTGTTCAGGAGCTTTGGTGCCTTCATTCTTTTTCTTTTTCTTCTTTGGTGAAATAGCTTATATAAAGATAATGAGAAAAGTTCTTTTACAATGGTGAAGGCCAAGTAATCTATTCTCTAGTCTCCTTTTATACCTAAGGGAACACTATATCTACATGCCCATGGTGGGGGTGGGGGGGTGGGGAAGGAGGGGAGAGAGAAATGGGGTGGGGGTGGTGAGAGAGCAAAATAGAGCCAGAAAGAGAAGGAGAGAGCATGACAGAGAGTGAATGAGAGAGAGAGAGAGAGAGAGAGAGAGAGATAAGACAGGAAGAAAAAGAGAGAAAGAGAATAAGAGAGGTAAAGAGACTGAGGTAAAGATTGAAAGAGAACAAAAGAGAAAATTAGAGACAGAATGAGAAAGAATATGAGAGAGACAGAAGGAGAAATACTTGATGAGAGTGAGAGAACAGAAGAAAGATAGAGAGTGAGCCAGGTTGAGAGACAAAGTGAAAGAGAGAAGGAGAGAAGGAATGAGAGATAGAGGAGGGAGAGATGGAAAATTTGAGAAACAGAGAGGAAGAGATAGTGTAATACAGAGAGAGAATAAGGGAGCAAGACAAAGAATGAGACACAGGATGAGGGAGAGTCAGAGAGAGACGGAAAATCAGAGAGAAAAGTGTAGGAGAGAAAGGAGAGACAGAATGAGAAAGCAAATGAGAGAGTAAGAGAGGGATTGAGAGAACAGGAGAGAGAATAAGAGGACAGAAAGAGAATGAGAGACAGAACAAGGGATGGAAAGAGAGAAGAAACATAATGAGAGCTACAGAGAATTAGAAAGTAGAGAATGAGAGAGAGGAGAGACAGAATATAGGAGTGAATAAGAAAGAAAAGGAGAGATATACAGAATAAGAGAAAAGTGAGAGAGAACTAGAAAAAGGAGACATAGAGAATATGAGAGAGATACAGGAAGCAAGAGAGATGTAGTAAGAGAGGGATGGATGGAGAGGGAGAAAGAGGGATGGAAGGAGAAAGAAGATGGGAAGGGGGAAGAGAGGGAGGAAAGGAAGGAGAGAAAGTGGGAGCAAAGAGGAGAGAGAGAGAAGGAAGGAAGGAAGGAGGGAAGAGAGGAACAGAAAGAAGGAAAGATGAAAAGAAGGAGAAAGGAGGGACAGAGATCAAGTGAGAGACAGAGGAAATGAAGAGACAGTAAGAGAGACTCCTGAATGAGAATGAGCCTCAGAGCCAGGAAGAGATCCAGAGGGATAAATAGATCAACAGCTTGCACTCAGCTACCTGGTCTTGTAATCTCATTGTTTTCAAAGTACATCCCATCTCCTTTATTATAATCCAATGATGTTTTCTCCGGTTCTTCTTTTTTTAAGCCATTCCCTTGCATTTTCCGCAAGTGATAGGCCATTTTTTTCTCAAGAAGTGCTTGTTTCTAAAATGTGTAAGAAAATACATTTTTAGGGTCAATTTTCCATTTTCTGATGCAAAATACCTTTTGTCAAAAGATGGTATTTGTTCAATAGGCTTTTGTGCCCGAAAAACTCCACCTAGGGCAAGGCCAAGAGCAGCATTGCTGGCTAGGTAGGGAAGTGTTTTCCCCTTTTGCTTCAACATGGATAAAAATATAAGTAACAGCCAAATGTATTTTAACATGTTGCTCCATCCCTGGAGGCTAGGCCAGCATTGGGAAAATGGGTTCAGTTCTGATGAGTGGAGGCTGTGGGGGCATGGCTTGGGTGGAGGTCAAGAAGCAGTACTGTTAATGGTCTTGGTCAATCTAGACCAGTTCTAGGCATCATAGTAAATCAACCTAGAAATACTCTTAGGGATTATCTCCTCCAACAATTTACATTTGAAAAATTGAGGTCTGATGGACTTAAGTGACTGGACCAAGGCCATCAGGTCTTTGGAATCTGAGAGCTAGGATTCGAACTGAGGTCTTCTTATTCCAAATCCAGTGCTCTTTCCTAGTGGAAAGGCAATAGTATTTGTAGTCAAGCCTGGGTCCATCATGTAAAGCATCCATTGAAAGCTACACTAAGACCAGGCCCCTTCGATCTAAGCAAAGTTTAGGGCCAGGTCATACTTGTAGGGTCCCACCAGAATGGAGCACGTACTCTACGGTTGCTTGGGGACACGGACTGGGAAGAGATTGGCTTCTGGAGGTGGCGAGGGCAAGATGAGCATGTCAAGCTGTCTTCCCCTTTTCCTTCCTCCTTTGCTCTGGGAATGATTTAAACCAGGGGTTCTTAACCTCAGTCTGTGAACTTTTGTTTTTCCAGTGACTTTTAACTGCATCCTTTGTCCCCCTGAATGTTTTCCTTTCTGCAATTATAAACATGGCTCTCAAAAAGAGTCCTTTAGGTTTCATTAGGCTGCCAAAGGAAACTATGACACCAAAAAGGTTAAAAGTCCCCAATTTAAACAAATGCCAGCTGCTACTCTATAGCCTTCACCCTCATCTGTTTGTTCCTTTTCTTTGTGTCCTCAGTTCTTAGCCTAGTGCTTGAAATATTTTATAGTAGCACACTGCTAATCATTTGTCCTTCACTCTGGAAGAGGATCAGTGACATCAGCAGGGTGAGGTCTTGACTGGCAAGTGAAGTGGATCTAAGTGAGGTAGGGCTGTGCAAGGTCATCACCCCTACTCTCTCCTCCAGGGTCTTCTGAGTCCAGAGGCAAGACATAGGTCAGAACGAATGGAGATGGCCTCCTACTACTGTTTATCGAATGGCATCTATTGACTGGCAAGTCACATACTACTTGCAGGCAATTTAGCATAATAGATTTGGACTCCGGAGCCCCATGTATAAATCTTGGCTTTGATGGTTAATAACTGATCATGTGATCTGGTTGCTTCCTTCGCTATTCCTCAGTTTTATGTCTGTAAAATGGGGATCATAATGCTTTTTACTACCAAATTCACAGGGTTGTTAAGTGTTAAGTACTTTGAAAACCTTAGAGTGCTCTAAAAATGGGAATTATTATTTATATGAGAATTTATAGACAAAGTATCTGAAATTTTAGCCTAATATTAGTACCAAAGGAAATATTTGGGAGGAAAAAATTGAGAACATTTTTCTCAAAAACTCCTGGGCCTAAGAAAAGCAGCTGTGTTATTTTCTCTCTAGACATTTCAGATTTTTGTGATTGTACATCATGTACACATAACGAAGTCAAAAGTAATGCTCTTACAGTAGGGGGTGGTGCTGGGGGGTGGGGTGGAGAAAGAGATGAAGACAGAGAGACAGAAGGAAACACACAGAGACAAAGAGTGAGCACCAGCACATTTCACCCATATGGGGATAACAGGCCCTAGTCAAGCCCATACGGCCAAAGGATGTGGTGGCTTGTGACAAATAGCAGAGACTTCTCTGTAGTGAGTCACAGTTATAGGTAACATTCCCTCTGTACCTTCCTGTCGCTCTCCTCTCGACTTTTCCTTCGTTGTTCCTCGATTCGAGCTTCTCTTTTAACTTCTTCTCCAATTCTGGTCAAAAGTAACATCTCCTTTGTTTTCCATTCCTAGAGAGTATGATTTATTTTTATATGATGAAATGTATGTATGTATGTATGAAATGGCCTTTTGTTTTTCACTACAACTGTGTTTTTTTCAATATGGTTCTCCCCTTGCCCACCCCACCCTTCACTGGGCAAAGGAGCAGGCATTTACAGCCTGGACCTAAAGGATATCAGCTCAGCACAGAGGAGTTCACCCAGTGAATGTGGAAGAGAGACTGTCTCCCACACTTCTGTCCACTGGGGACCTCCCAATGGCCCAGCTATGTATGGATGCATTTGAAGGGGCTAAGGGCCAAAGCAGCTCTTTTATCACAAGCTGGCAACAGTAGGGAGTCCATGCCCAGGCCCAAGTAGGGCTGAACCTCTAAACCTTACAAGGTGTTTCTCTTCCACACCCAGGAGGGCCTATGGTCAATGTTCTTTCAATGAGTTGAATCTACCACAATTAGCACAATGCTTTGCACCTAGTAAGCGCTTCTTGAATGCTTTTTGTTCATTCATTTCATATGTGTATTTTAGAAAAAAGGGAGGAAGAGTACCATTTAAAAATGGGACATTACTCTGCATTTCAGGGGAGCTGGGAAGATAAGCAGAGTAGAAGTGACCATTCTAACCTTGGAAAGCCCCTACGAGGTGCATCTGTAGAGCAGACTTGTGCTCTGCCTGTGGTTGTTCCTGCACTCTAGTCTCCTGCCTTTATAGCCTCACATGGTAATAAAAAGGTGAAGGGGGAGGAGACAAATGGAACATTCAGGAAGGAACTCCAAAGAGGAGGACACAAAGCTAAGAGTGCTTGAAAATTCATTCAATCCTGACATTGAATAAATGCCTTCAATGTGCAATGGACTGTGTTAGGCACAGGGGGAGATACATGGGCAAAGAAGGCATCATCTCTGCCCTCAAAGAGGCCCCCCACAGTCTAGGAGGGGAGATAATACACATACAAGAATACAAAGTAGAAGCTGATCAGAAGGAAACCAATGGCAAGCATCATCACTCATACCTGGTCCCTCTCCCAGCATCTCTTGCATCTGCCCCCTCTCTCTAGATGCACTGCCATTGCACCCATGGGGGTACCTTCACTATCATTTGCTCTGATTAACACAGTAGCCTAGCAGGTTTTGCTTAGTCTCTCTTCCCCCCTTCCAAACCATTTTCCATATTCTTATGCATCCATCTGGCTGCCATTCTGCTCAAAACCCTTCTGGGACTACTTATGTGCCTGCCAGGCAAAGTTCCAACTTTTTATCCCATCCATCAAGACTCCTCCCTCCACCCCTGGCCATCATCTGGTACCACCCTTTTCTTTCCAGTATTATCTCACTTAGCACTCCAGACAAAGTGTCCTCTTCACCTTCCCATGAGCATGCCCTGTGTTCCCCTGCCTCCAGGCCTGCTCACACTGTCCATTCTCTATGGGGAGCCTTTCCCTGACTGGTTAGCCTTTAAAGCCTAACTCAAATACCGCTCCCTCTGTGAAGCCATTAGTGACCTTTCCCCTCAGATCTCACATTTAACATGTATCACTTTACATTGTAATTATTTGTCTCATTCCCCTACTAGACTATAAGCTCCATGAGGGAAGGGACCGAGTTGACAGGATCATACAGGAACAGGATTATCACAGGATGAAGGGACAGCAGCTTCCATCTAGTGTCACTCTTTCATTTTACAGGGGAAGAAACTGAGGCCCAGGGAAGGGAAATGATTTACCCAAGGTCACATAGGTAGCGAGTAGCAGAAGGATAACTAGAACCAGGTCCTCTGACTCCAGGGCCAGTGCTCTTTCCACTGTGAGCCATTTCCTTCTCACCTACTCTTTTCACTCCCTAGGACCTATCACAGTGCTCTTATGTGCAGTACTTGTTGCGGGGAATGGAAAGCTTGTCCCTATTTTCAGTGTCTCTTCTCTCACCTCTTCAATCTTCTTCCGAAGACTAAGTTTTTTCCTTGTTTGCTCCCTCTGTCTTTTCTCTTCTTCATTCATCCGGATGAGGTGCTGTTCTTCAGCAGACCGCTCAAGCTTCTCCAGCTCCCTGCTGATCATATCTAAATATCTTTGGGTACAAATACAAATGAGGAAGTAAAGGTCAGCTAGCCATCTAACAGGGCAGCATTTCAAAGTCAATGGTGCTAGCCCTAACCATCTTGTTAGTCGGCTTGTGTTCCTTAAATGAACAGAAATGTACAGGTAACTCTTACACGGTCCTCTTTCTCATCCCTTTTATATATTCTCATGTTTGAATTTATTGATTATTAAATTCACAATAAAATCTTTTTAAAGAAATGAACATAGATAAGGTTTTATGACTTAGCAAAGTCATACGTTACCAACACCTGTTTGGCTTTTGTGGTTGATGCTGTCCACAGCATGGATCTGAAACACAAGTGAAGGGCAGTCCTACCTGTGCCTTATTAAGCGCTCTTGGTCCTGAATAGACTGTGTGCCTTCTTGTAAGAGCCATTCTCTGAACTGCGTGGCATCTCTGCTGTCTGGGATTTGACTGTGTTCCTGGAGTCTGGTAACTTGCTTTTCAAGCATTTTCTGAAAGGAAGTAGAATGATGGGTTAAGAATTTCATGTGTGACAGATATATGTGCCATTTGTGGTTGAGCCTACTTACATTTGGGTTTGAGAGAGAAAACGGCACCCCATCTATGGCTAAGGGGTCAATCATAATACATGTTGACCCAACCGACCCAAAAGGATATAATGTCTCTTAGGACACCAAAGCCAAATGGGTCTGTCCAGGCTGAAAACCCAATCCCTTTCAATTGAGTTCTAAGCGGCAGAGAAGGAGGACAGGAGAAGGGATAAGAGATTAGGACATTCCTCCAGTCTGGGGATGCTTTGCTCTTTAGGACCAGTTTTCACACTACAGGGCGGCCCCTCTCATTTTCACCCAACTTTATTGACCCTAGAAGGGGAAAAGGTGTGTGTTTGTGTGTGTGTGTGTGTGTGTGTGTGAGATACACATATACATACATACACAAATATACACACAAAACATGTATGTACACATACATCTACAAAACATACACATATACACACGTACACAAATATATATACACACGCAATATAGCTACTAGTCTGGTATGGCTGGAAAGCTAGGGTAGTGCCAGATGACAAAAGGCCCTCAAGAAAATGACCTGTAGGTGGGAGCAGGCATGGAACTTCTGAAGGGTTCGGAGCAGAGGAGTGCCATGGTCAGATCTCAGCAAAGAAAGCCATCTTGAAGTAGTGTGAAGGATGGTTTGAGGTGGGGATAGAGTGAAGGTGGGAAAACCTGTTGGGAGGCTACTGCAATGGTATGTGTGGATGCCAATCAGGGTTTACACTAAGGTGGTAGCAGTGGGCCTAGAATAAGAGGCAGATGTGAGAGGTTAACAAAAGGGAAAAATCAAAAGTTACCCTAAGTTTTCAAATCTAGGAGACTGGGTTAATGGTAGCACAAAGCTGAAAGGAAAAGCAGGCTGTTAGGAAAACATAGAATTCAAACTCCACATGGAAGGTGGCAGAATTAGTTGGTATTTGTCTAATTCGGGGCTTCTTAAAGGTTAAGACCCCTTTGGCTGTCAGCCTGGTGAAGTTATCCCTTCTCAAAATTGCATTTTTTAATTCATAAAATGCAAAGGAGCCAATTTTATTGAAATATGGTTATGTAACTGTCTTGAACTGTATTGGTATCTAGTTATAGGAGGAGAGATATGAAGGCACCTGGAGAGCAAGTTCTGGGGCTCCAAAGAGAGGTCAGGGCTGGAGAAAGTGGGGAGTGTGCTACAGGGAGGTCGTAGTTGAAGTCAAAAGAGAGAGAGTGTATGGAGAGAAAAGAGTCAAAGAAAGAACCTTAGGGGAAAATTAAGAAGGAGAACAGAGAAAGGATTGATTGGCTAGAACCAGTAGAGTGAGATATCACAATAAACTTCATCAGCTATGGGGCAGATCACTCATATCCTTTTCCCTCCAACCTCTCCCAAGCAGAATTTCTTAAAGACACAAGAGAAAATTAATTTAGATGTTGTACTTACTTGTTCTCTTATATAGTTTCTTTCAAAGTCTAATTTGAGGCTCGTTAGATATTGTCGGTATTTATTAAACTCTCTCAAAGTGCATACAATCTAAAGAAGAAAATATAGAAATTCAAAGGTATTTGAGTATTGTGGAGACACAATCAGGATAACACAAGATCTAGCAGCTTCTACATTAAGGGATCAAAGGGCTTGGAATATGATACTACTGAGGTCAATGGAGCTAGGATTAAAACCAAGGATTAAAACCTACCCAGCAAAACTGAGTATCATGCTCCAAGGCAAAATATGGATTTTCAATAAAATAGAGGACTTTCAAGCTTTCTCAGTGAAAAGACCAGAGCTGAATAGAAAATTTGACTTTCAAACACAAGAATCAAGAGAAGCATGAAAAGGTAAACAAGAAAGAGAAATCATAAGGGACTTACTAAAGTTGAACTATTTTGTTTACATTCCTACATGGAAAGATGATGTGTATAATTCCTCAGTATTAGGGCAGCTGAAGGGAATATACATACATACATACATACATACATACATACATACATATATATATATATTTATGGCACAGGGTGAGTTGGATATGAAGGGATGATATGTAAAAAAATAAAATCAAATTAAGGGATGAGAGAGGGATATATTGAGTGAGAGAGGGAGAAAGGGAGAGATAGAATGGGGTAAATTATCTCATATAAAAGTGGCAAGAAAAAGCAGTTCTGTTGGGAGGGAAGAGGGGGCAGGTGAGGGGGAATGAGTGAATCTTGCTCTCATCAGATCTGACCTGAGGAGGGAATACCATACACATTCAATTGCGTATCTTACCCCACAGGAAAGAAGGAGGAAGGAGATAAAAAAGGGGGGACGATAGAAGGGAGGGCAGATAGGCGGAGGAGGGAATCAAAAACAAACACTCTCTAAAAGGGACAGGGTCAAGGGAGAAAACTGAATAAAGGGGGATAGGATAGGAAGGAGCAAAATATAGTTAGTCTTTCACAACATGAGTATTGTGAAAGGATTTTACATAATAATACGCATGTGGCCTATGTTGAGTTGCTTGCCTTCTTAGGGAGGGTGGGTGGGGAGGGAAGAGGGGAGAGAATTTGGAACTCAAAGTTTTAAAAACAGATGTTCAAAAAAAGTTTTTGCATGCAACTAGGAAATAAGATATACAGGCAATGGGGCATAGAAATTTATCTTGCCCTACAAGACAGTAAGGGAAAAGGGGATGGGGGGGAGTGGGGTGACAGAAGAGAAGACTGACTGGGGAATGGGGCAACCAGAATATATGCCATCGTGGAGTGGGGGGAGGTTAGAAATGGGGAGAAAATTTGTAATTCAAACTCTTGTGAAAATCAATGTTGAAAAATATTAAATAAATTAAATAAATTTTAAAAAAAGGAGTAATAAATGGATTACTGACAAAAAAAAAGAAACAGCAAGCAGTGATGCTTGGTGGTGCTTCCTGGCCTTCTGCTGAGAAGTACTGAGGTGCCTACCTGTTGAGCTGACAGGAATCCTGGGCATGGATCCTGGATGGAACAGAGTCCTCTGGAGAGTTGTCCAAAATTACAGCTCCCTCTCACCCCTGGTGAGTCCCTGTGGACTGATGGAAGAGTCACCAGGAGGACTATGAAAGACTGGCCAAGAGACTGAGAATTTTTGGGACCTGACTAGACTTTTCATCATTGCTACTGACTGAAAGTAGGGATTTCAGAAGAGAAAGGCTGATGTGGGGAGTGAACATCTCACTAAGATGTCTGAGAACGGTGTGGATTTCTAGGCCACAACTTAAAATATACCTTACTTAAAAGGAACAAAATGGATAAAAGGGGTGGGCAAGTCATAATACATATGAAGAAGCTATATCTAGGTGAGGAACACAAGATGGAAAGCATGGTGGAGTACATTTGGTTGGGGTTCAATGGAATGAGAAACAAATGATGTGTTATTGTGGTTGTAGAATAAATAAAGGTCATCTGGATCAAAAGGGGAGGCGTGGGTTGGTTAGAAGAGAAGCCTTGGGAAAACTGGCCCAGAGGCAGGAAATTAGAATGATTGAGGGCGGGGAAAGGGAAAACTTCAACTTTCAGAAATCTGTTGCTAGATAACTCCATTCAAAGCAGAACTACTGATACATTCCAAATCTACCTAAATGTTCTATCATCTAGTCCAAAAGCGCCCTAATGATTACTTAATTCTTCAGAAGACATAGAAGTTACAATGGGGACTGATTTGCTCAACCAAGAAAGAGAACAATAGTTATTGTTGATGGACTAATGTCAACTTAGAGTCTTCAGTGGAATGTCCCAAGGATCTGCCCTTGGCCCTGTGTTATTGCACATCTTTATCAGTGACTTGGAGAAAGGCACAGATGGCATAAACTAGGACGGAGAGCTGACACATTAGGTGATAGGATTCAGGAAGATGGCAGCATGCTAGAAGATGGGACAAGTCTCAGAAGATGGAATCTGATAGTGACAAATGTAAAGTTCTAAACTTGGATAAAACCCTCCCAAATTGACAAGTTGAAAAGGTGTTGAGGATCTTTTCGGGGCTGAAGAGCAGGTGAGTGGAACAGCTAAGGCAATGGAGATGTTTAGCTTGAAGAAGAGACAGCTTAGGAGGGAATAGGAAAGTTATCCTCAAGTGTTTGATGGGTTGTCATGTAGAAGAGAGTCTAGACTTGTCCTGTTTGGTCCCAAAGGGCAACATTAGTCACAATGGAAGGAATTTGCCAAGAAGCAGATTTTGTTCCTGCTGCCCCAAAAGTGCAATGTGCTTTTTCAGGAGGTAGGCTCCCCTGCACTGGAAGTTTCCAAGCAGAGACTGGAAGACCTCTTGTTGGCAATGTTGTAGAAGAATTTTGTTAGGTATGAATTGGACTAGATGGTCTATGATATCTCGTGTGACTTTGAGATTCTCTGAATTTAGTTCGACAAAATATCAAATGAAATTGAATCTAACCACCCGTCAGAATCAGCAATCATCTAGCCTCAGCCTGAGTACCTCTGGTGAGGAGAACGAAATGACTCACAAAGCAGCCCAGTCTATCTATTCTAGAATGGTTCTAAGTGTTGAGAAGTTGTTGTTTTTTTTTAAATTAAGCTTCTATCTTTGGCACTTCCATTCCACTCTTTGATCTCAGTGATGCTCTCAGGGACCAAGAAGAATAAGTCTAATTATTCTTTTTGGTAATAGCCCTTCAAATATTTGAAGATGGTGAGCTTTTTCCCTTGGAACTATCTCCCTCCATTATGTGTACTCTTTTCTAGCTTTAATTGATTGAGATTACAGAAAGACTAATTCCCAAAGAGAAAAGGTAATGTAAGAAACATGAAGTAATCTCAGAGACAATAGGTCAAGATTTGTCTGGTTTTTCTTGACCCAAACCTTGGAGGGTAATAATATGTAGTCACTCACTAAGCACTTACTACCCAACTGAATAAAAGACGAGTGAGCCCAGAGGGTCAAGTGTCAACCATGTCAATAAAACATTTACGCAACTAAAAAAATGACAACCCACTTTGTTATTGCTGGTGATGTAACCTTCTTTCTTTAATCGCTTCAAGGTATCTTTACGCTTGTAGTAGGCACTTAAATGAGGATCATGCAGGCTTTTGTATCTAGTTTCTAGTAGTCGACCATAAGGATCATTTAGGTTAAAACCATAAGAGGGCTGAAAAAGCTGGAAACAGAGTTAAAATATTAGTGACAGAAGATTAGTAAAATGACACTTTGAATTAACAGCTTTACTGAAATGACATGTACTGAGAATAAAGCATGCAACTGGAAGACCTCAGAACTCGGATGTATGCAGCGAACCAATCATGCCTGATGGTAAAGTCTGTCTTCCACCTTTCGGAGAAGTGGTGGACTGCAGGTACAGAGAAGGACATTAATTTCTGACGTCACCATTGTGATTTGTTCTGCATGACTACTTATTTGTTTACAAGGAAGGGATCTACTGGAGGTAAAGTAGAGACAGTGATATTAAAAAAGAAAGAAACTGAGCACTGACGAAAAGGGGAAATGAGAGAAGGGAGAGAGAACAGAAGAGGACCCATAGGTAATTGTTGCCCTCTTCTTTCCCGTCCTCCACTCTGCCTCACTCACCACTGCGGGAAGTGATGAAGGGATACCATTATTATACCGTCATAATCTGAAAATGAACAATAACCTAAAGAGTCCACTGTGGTTCATAAATACAATGTCCATGAAAACAGAAAGAATAAAAGACAAATGCCATTGTTATGAATCAAAGATTTACCCTGGAGTCTCATCTATAGTAGGAATCTTCATCCCATCCTTCAGACCTGCTGCCAGGAGAGGGGCGAAAGAGTTCACACTAGTACCAGTACACTAGTATTCCATGTACTGAAGGACCACTTATAGGCAGTATTTTACATGAATAAAGTGTACACTCTCTTTTTCTGTCTCTCTCCTTCTCTGTCTCCCTCTCCCCTTTTCTGTCTGTCTCTTTCCTTCTCTGTTTCTCTCTCTCCTTGTGTCTCACTCCTCTGTTTGTCTCTCCTGTCTCTTATCTCTCTCTCTCTCTCTCTCTCTCTCTCTCACACACACACATTTACCTCTGTCTCTGTATCTCTGTCTCTCTCCTTCGATCTCTCACCATGTCTGTCACTGTCTCCTCTTTTGTCTCCTCTGTCTTTGTCTCCCTCCTCTTTCCTTCCATGTCTTTCCTCTTTGTCTCTCTCCATATATCTCCTCTCCTTATGTCTCTCTCCTCTCTCCTCTGTCTCTCACTGTCTCTCTCCTTCTGTCTCTCCTTTTCTGTCTCCTTCTCTGTTTCTGTCTCTCTTTCCCTCTCTCTGTCTCTCCTGTCTCTTTTCATCACTGTCTCTCTCCTCTCTTTCTCTAGTCTCTCTCCTTGTCTCTCCCTCTGTATCTCTTTCTCTTTATCTCTCTCCTTTGTCTCTGTCTTTCTTTCCCCTTCTGTCTGTCCTTCTCTGTCTCCTCTTTTTCCTTCTCTGTCTCTCCTTCTCTTTCTTCTCTCTTGTCACTCACCCTTTCTGTCTCCTTCATATGTCTGTCGCATTCTCTCTTTTTCTATCTTTGTCTCTCCCTCTGTCTTTTCTCTCCTCTTTCTCTCTCCTTCTCTATCTCCTCTCTTTCTCTCTCTCCTTCCCTCTCTTTCTTCTGTCTCTCTTTCACATTCTCTGTTTCTCTCCTTTGTTTCTATTTCTCTCTCTCCCTCCTGGTCTCTTTCTCCTTCTGTCTCTCTCCTTCTTTGTCTCTGCCTCTCTCCTTCTGTCTCTTTCCTTTTCTGTCTTTCTCTCTCTGTCTCCTCCCTCTCTCCTTCTCTCTCTCTCCATGTCTGTCTTTCTCTCCTTCTATCTCCTTTCTTGTCTCTCCTGTCTCCTCTCTCCATGTCTGTCTGTCTCTTTCTTCCTCTCTTCTTTTCTCCTTTTTTATCTCTCTCCTTTTCTGTCCCTATGTCTTTCTGTCTCCTCTCTCTGTCTCTCTCTCTTCTTCTTCTTCTTGTCTCTTTCCTTCTGTCTCTCTCTCTCTCTCTGTCTCTCTCTCTCTCTCTGTCTCTCTCTCTCTCACACACACACACACACACACACACACACACACACCCACTAAAGATCAAACCCTCAAGTGAATGATACAACAGCAACAGCAAGAACCACCATGTAAATGCTACTGTCATTCTGTTAACTTTCTAGGAAAGCTATGATTTATTTTCTGGTCCCACTTGTAAATTAGCAGGGGGTTATTTTCACTAGCAGGATGGTGACTGTAGGTCACAGAAGTTCCTTGTTGGGGGAAAGACCGAAGGAATGAGCTCAGAGTGATGTTTCAGGCTCTTCTCCCTTGCTTGCTCAGCAGCAGCAGCAGCAATCATAGTACAAGATACAGTAAGGGGGCAGCCCTCACCTGCCCGTCTAATTTTCTGGACACCCTGAAGGTTAGGGTCCAGTGATGGCAGGTGGATAAGAGGAAGGGGGTGGGATAAAGTTGTAATTTCTAAAGCATTTGGCTTTGTTTTTAGATTTCCTTAGTTGAATTTTTGGCCCACTGGTTGGCAACAGCCCCCAATTCACTATCAAACTTTCACTGAAAAAAAGGGGACATAATTGAGAACTGTTGTCTAATCACAACTAAGAACTGATATAAATTACAAGTCACTCTTAGAAAGATAACAATAATAAATGTACCAATTTGCTGATAGATCTCTCCTTAGTTCAAAACATTGGTTGTGACAAGGTTACATTGTGGCTTAAGACTAATGACAGACACATTTAGTGAACTAATTTCCTGTCAATATGGTGCGGCTATTGACAAATCCGTCAAATTAGAATCATTGGCTTCATTGAAGTTGTCAACTGAAATAATTTGTTTCCTTGAACTGAGTGAGGTCTTCTTACTTTATTTACAGTCATTGTTGCCTGACACTCCTCGCTTTGAATTCTAAATAACTCACATTTCTAAAGCACTTTAAAGTTTACAAAGTACCTTCCCTACAGTAACTCTGTACAACAGGTATTGTATTGTTATTTTATTGTATTATATTGTAATATTATTCTATTATTGTATTACTATTTTGCAGATGAAGATGAGACTCAGAAAGGATAAATGACTTACTCAGGGTTACATAGAAAATGTCTGAACTGGAATTTGAACCCAGGTCTTTGGACTTCAAGTTTAGTATACTTTCCCATCAGCCAAGCTACTTCTTAAATCCTTGTCAGCAACATGCTAGTTTGAGGCAACCGAGGACATTTCATGTTGTTCAATCGTAAGTTTCATTGTAATTGACCTTAAATCAAGACCTCTTGGCATGCCGCCATTTTCTTACCATCATGAACAGCCAATGTGTGACCCTTTTTTTTGTTCCTTGACAGGGTAATTATGAAGATCAAATAAGATAATGTACACATCAAGTGTTCTACGGATGGCAAATCAGGATCTAAATGTAAATTAGGGGTCACAGTGTGGGCCAGTGGGAAGAACTTGGGCTGAGCATCAGAGTCCTTTGTTTCTAATTTTAGGTCTTTCACTATGACCTCAGACGATTCATTTAGAGCCAAAAAGCACAGTAGAAAGAATGCTGGGTTGGGGGTCAGATGTGGGTTCAGATCCTGGCTCAGATGCCTACTAATTGTGATACCAGGAAAGTTGCCTCACTCCCTGAGCCTGATAAACTGAGATTATAAGCCTTGAACTCCTTACCTTACCAGTTTATTGGGAGAAAAGTGCTTTGTAAACTTTAAGGTGCTAGAGAAATGATGATTACTATTTAGTCCAATCCCTTCCTTTTATAGATGAGGAAACTGAGGTTCAGAGAAGTTAAATGATTTGCCTGAGGTCACAGAGATAGCAACTAGGAAGTCAGGACAGAAAAGCTAGTACTTCTATGATAAATAATAGCTAACAAAGATGCAAGGGTCACGAAATCATTGAGTGTTTGAGGTAGGACTCAAATCTGGTTTTTCTTACCTGGAAGAAGAAAAGATTTTTCATAATACCTAAATTAAATAATCAGGTCTGAAGAAATAAAGCACTAATTGTATCTGATCCTTTGAATGCCATGAGTTTACAGGAGGCTTTACTGGAAATAGAGCTTAAGTAGTTTTCCTAAAATGCCAAAGAAACCAAGGAGGGCTGAGAAGCTATACTTCCTATGCCATGGTCCTCTCTGACTACATTGAATGATATCCCGCCCCGCCCCGCCCCCCCCCCCCCCCCCCCCCCCCCCCCCCGCAAACTACTACATCTGATTTTGCTTTTTGGCTCGTGCTGGGCAGGCATCCTATGACTAGCACATCATCTCTAGAATGAATAGCAAGGGAAAGGGGTTAGGAAACTGCCTATTTACCATTATTTATGGAAATGATTTTACCTTTTCACTTAAATTTGTGGTATAGAATGAAGTATTACTTCCTGGGATCAGAGGCAGCTTGACACCAAGAGGTAGATCCAGCAGTTGAGAGGCCCCTATTCCTGGAAACTGCATTTTGTGGGGTCTCTGTCAGAACAGAATTACATGGACTTTAGTCTTAGTGGATACTTTGTAGAAGAAATGAGATACTTGGCACTTCAGTGGGCTCCCAGCTCTGAATGCATCATGGTATCAGTGTGAATACATACAATCGAGTCTTTGGAACGGAGCAAAGAGGGCATCAAGTGTAATCTCTATTCAGTGTAGGAATCCCTTTTGCTGGGGTGAGGGGCTGGAGGAGGGCAGCATGTACTTGTTAGAGGACATCCAGACTGATCTCCCACCAGGAGCAGCAACACCTCTTATGGCATTAACTAGGGGATCATCTGGCCTCTATTTGGTTACTCCCTGGACCTGTCAACTGGTGAGGGATTTACCTGCACAGCACCCTTGATGAGTATGTGTCATCCCCACCACTTCTCCTTGGGTATCTCCAGCACCAGGAGGTTCACTACTTATGGGAGGGAGCCCATTTTAACTCCTCATCACAAGTTTTCAAGAGTATGAAATGCAGCTGGGCAGGCCAGGACAAGAGGTGCAGGCCTCTCAAGCCAAGGCACTGGAAGTGGCTCGTGAGATGAGCAGGGAGTCCTAGCCTCAGACTGGAGCTGCATCTATCCCTGCTACACTTATTACAGGCCTCTACAGTCGAACAATTCTAGAATGTTGCTAAATAAGTACAAATGTGGTTGTTTTAACTTAGTTATCTTAGTAGGAGTTTGGGGGCAAAGGAAGGTATCATTTTCTCTGGTCTGCTTCTATATATTTGGGTAGGGTCTGATTACTTCCCAGAATGAAAAATCTCCTAATTACACTTCTGGTGACATCCCTAATTGAACTTGCTCTTGTTCAGTCTTGTCCTGTGGGCCATAGTGGCCATGGGGTTTTCTTGACAAAGATATTTCCTTCTTCAGTGGATTAAGACAAACAGAGGTTAAGTGACTTGCTCAGGACCACACAGCTAGTAAGGGTCTGAAGCTGGATTTGAACTCAGGTTTTCCTGACTCCAGGCCCAGCACTCTACCCACTGAGCCACCTAGTTGCCTCCTATTGAACATGACACTGTTCTATAAAGGGAAGGAACAATGACACATATAGCCCACAGAGAATTATAATCTAAGATTGAGATACCGAGGCTTTGCTCGTTTTCTCTTTGGTGGCTATAATTTTGTTTCCCCTTTCTTTGTGAGTGTGAACATTTTGGTCCAACTCCTACCTGAGCAGCATCCTCAACCTGAGGCCATCCATGGCCAGAATCTATATTCATCTGGTTGAAGAGTTCTACTCAGGTGGGATTTCCTGGGGCAGGCCAGTTGTGGACAACTCAACTTGTTTAGAAGTTTGGGTTTACAATGAGTTGGAATCTGACTCTGCCACTTTTACCTATTTTTCCCAGTTCTGTCCTCTAGGGCCAAGTCATGCAGGACTAATCTCTTCTACAAGGCAGCCCAGCACATATTTGACCACAGCAATCATTTCTGTTCCACTTAAGACGGTTCCCTTTCTCTAGGCTAAACACCCCCAGCTCCTTCAACCAACCTAGCCTTGTCTGGCAGGGTTTCCAGTCTAGTTTAAGCTACACTTATAGGGTGGGTATCTTCTACCAGATTCCTGAAAATCTCCAGTAATGTGGGACCCACTAGTTCATTTTTAGACAGCTCTCATTGTATGCTACATTCCTTCTCCTCAGTAGGTGCTCCAGATTATGGGAATGTAGAAATTAGAACTGGAAAGGATTTGACAGATCACCTAGTGTATACCCTTCATTTAACAGGAGAAGAGACAATTTAGGGGTATGGGGAGAGATTGGGGGCAGACCTAGGACCAGAGGGGAGAAGATTTCAATTCAAGTGTAAGGGAAAAGTTCTTAACTACGACAGCAGTCCCAAATTGGGCTGTATCAGGAGGGGGTGGGCTCCCTGTCACCGGAGGACCTCTGGCAGAGGCAGAATGACAATTTGGACTGCTTCAGAGGGAATTCTTGCTCACTTATGTATTGGGCTAGATGTTCTTTGAAGTCCCTTCCAGTTCTGAGATACTAAGGTTCAGAATAGTGAAGTGACTTGGGATCATAGTAGGACTTAGAACTTGAAAGTACCTCAGGGGTAGAAATTGAGGCCTAGGGAGGATAAGTAACTTGCCCAAGATCACAGAGACAGGAAGCCTCAGTTGAGAGGAGTTGTACCCTTAGCCCTCTCCCTGCAGAGATCAATACATCACAGTCCCAGGGAGGTTAAAAAGGACATCAGAGGCAGTGGAGTTTGATGATTTTACAGGTAAAGAAACTGAGGCCCAGGAATGGAAAACAACCCATCATGATTATACAACTACTAATTGGGAAGATTTGAACTCGGGTGCTCTGACTCCAGCTCCAAAGATGCTGCAGCGCCACCAGGGCTGTAGATGATCCTGACCTTCCCCCTCTCTTCTCACCTCTTCCCTTCAGGCCATTTCCCATCACCCCTTTTTACTGGATCACTCCTATCACCGAAATGGTTATGGAGCCCAGGAGGCTATGGGTGGGGCCCAAGGCAGTTCAGAGTGGGATTAGAGGGGGCTGAGGTGCTGGGGATAGGGCTCCCTGGGTTTGGGGCAAGCCTTTGGACTAGGGCTGGGGACTCTCAGGATTTGGGTCAGAACAGTTGGGGTTTGGAACAGTGCTTTTGGGGTTTGGGGACCCCTCCGGCTTTGGGGCAGGCCCTCAAAGCTTGAGGCAAGGTCCTGGGGCCGGAGGCAGGGCCCTAGAGATGTGGGGTAGGGCCTTGGAGTTTGGGACTGGGCCTGGAGGAGAGCCCTCCAATTTGCGGGATCCCAGGGGCTTTAGGGCAGAGTCCTAGGGCCAGGGGCGGGACTCTAGGGGTTTCGAACAGTGCCTTTAGGGTCCTGGGGCCAGGGCCCTAGAAGTTTGGGGGGATTGTAGGTTTTGGGGCAGACCTTCAGGATTTGGGGGTGGATCCTCAGGTTGGGGAGCCTCAGGTTGGGCTTTGGGGCACAGCCTCAAGGTTTGAGGAGGGCCCTTGGGGTTTTGGGGTGGACCTTCAGGGTTTGGGGGCAGATCCTCGAATTGGGGGGGCCTCAGGTTGGGCTTAGGGGCAGAGCCTCGAGATTTGGGGTAGACCCTTCCGGGTTTAGGGCCGGCCTCTCAGGAGGCAGAGCCTCGAGTTTTGGGGAGGACCCCCCGGGTGTGGGGGCAGACCCTGCGGGGCTTGGAGGTGGACCCTCAGGGGGCGGAGCCTCAAGGTTGGTGGCACGCCCCCCCCTTTGGGGTCGGACCCTGTAATACCAATTAAGTTGGGTGTCTTTGATTGATTGAGCCTTACTAGGTGCTAAACCCCAGGCCCCAAACCCCTATTAGGTGCTAAGCCTATGTGGGTGTGAAGTGGTAACCAAGGTGGGGTTCCAGGTAGGGCCAATGAAGGTAGGTGCTAACTCCAGCCCCAAGAGTAAGAGCCTAAGTTCTGGTCGCTCAGATGAGGTTTGATGAGGTCTGAAACTGTATAAAAAGAGAGAACAGAGCTATTTGCTTAAGGCTCTCACTCCTGGAGGTGAGGGACTCTGGGTAGCCCCAGTAAGGGCCTTCTGGCCTAACTCAGATGTTGATGGGTCTCTTGGTAACTATGACTTGTATTTGGTCTGTTTATAAATGTATGTTTGTAATTTGTTTGTATTTACTCTGAAGTTCAGGGTGCTGGCTTTTTCCCCTGAACTAAGTGAATGATATTTGTATGTTGGATTAAATTGAGATTGCTAACTCCTTAACTTTGCTTTCTCTAGTAAAACAGATCAAAAGAACCCGGGCTTGCAGCTTGCAGCGTTCTGTGAGCTGGTTGTTGTTGGTTTTACACCCCCCACAGCAGCTGCTAGCCGGACTGTTCAAACAGACCCTTTGGGATTTGGGGGCGGCTTCTGAGGAGGCAGAGCCTCAAGATTGGGGGCGCTGAGGGGCTTGGGGGTGGAACTTTTGGGGTTTGGGGGCGGAACTTTTGGGGTTTGGGGAGGGCCCTCGGGGTTTGGGGGCAGTCCCTTGAGGTTTGGGGGTGGCCCCTCAGGGAGCGGAGCCTCAAGGTTGGTGGGGCCTTCGGGGTTTGGGGGCGGACCCTTCGATGTTTGGGGCAGACCCTTCGGGGTTTGGGGGAGGCCTCTCAAGAGGCAGAGCCTCAAGGTTGGGGGGCCCCCCACGCGGGATTTGGGGGTGGACCCTTAGGGGGCGGGGCCTCAAGGTTGGTGGGGCCCATGGGGTTTGGGGGCAGACCCTTCGGGGTTTGGGGGAGGCCTCTCAGGAGGCAGAGTCTGAAGGTTGGGGCGCTGCGGGGTTTGGGGGCGGACCCTTTGGGGTTTGGGGAGGACCTTCTGGGGGCGGAGCCTCAGGGTTGTGGCGGGGCCCGGGGTTTGGGGAGGACCTTCGGGGGGCGGAGCCTCAAGGTTGGTGGGGGCCAATGGGGTTGGGGGCGGACCCTTCGATGTTTGGGGCAGACCCTTCGGGGTTTGGGGGAGGCCTCTCAGGAGGCAGAGTCTGAAGGTTGGGGCCCATGGGGTTTGGGGGCGGACCCTTCAATGTTTGGGGCAGACCCTTCGGGGTTTGGGGGAGGCCTCTCAGGAGGCAGAGTCTGAAGGTTGGGGCGCTGCGGGGTTTGGGGGTGGACCGTTTGGGGGCGGACCCTGGGGGGGGGAGCCTTAAGGTTGGTGGGGCCCACGGGGTTTGGGGGCGGACCCTTCGATGTTTGGGGCGGACCCTTTGGGGTTTGGGGGAGGCCTCTCAGGAGGCAGAGCCTCAAGATTGGGGGGCCCCACCGCGGGGTTTGGGGGGGGACCCTTTGGGGTTTGGGGAGGACCTTCTGGGGGCGGAGCCTCAGGGTTGTGGCGGGGCCCGGGGTTTGGGGAGGACCTTCGGGGGGCGGAGCCTCAAGGTTGGTGGGGGCCAATGGGGTTTGGGGGCGGACCCTTCGATGTTTGGGGCGGACTCTTTGGGGTTTGGGGGAGGCCTCTCAGGAGGCAGAGCCTCAAGATTGGGGGGCCCCCCCGCGGGGTTTGGGGGGGGACCCTTTGGGGTTTGGGGAGGACCTTCTGGGGGCGGAGCCTCAGGGTTGTGGCGGGGCCCGGGGTTTGGGGAGGACCTTCGGGGGCGGAGCCTCAAGGTTGGTGGGGGCCAATGGGGTTTGGGGGCGGACCCTTCGATGTTTGGGGCAGACCCTTCGGGGTTTGGGGGAGGCCTCTCAGGAGGCAGAGTCTGAAGGTTGGGGCCCATGGGGTTTGGGGGCGGACCCTTCAATGTTTGGGGCAGACCCTTCGGGGTTTGGGGGAGGCCTCTCAGGAGGCAGAGTCTGAAGGTTGGGGCGCTGCGGGGTTTGGGGGTGGACCGTTTGGGGGCGGACCCTGGGGGGGGGAGCCTTAAGGTTGGTGGGGCCCACGGGGTTTGGGGGCGGACCCTTCGATGTTTGGGGCGGACCCTTTGGGGTTTGGGGGAGGCCTCTCAGGAGGCAGAGCCTCAAGATTGGGGGGCCCCACCGCGGGGTTTGGGGGGGGACCCTTTGGGGTTTGGGGAGGACCTTCTGGGGGCGGAGCCTCAGGGTTGTGGCGGGGCCCGGGGTTTGGGGAGGACCTTCGGGGGGCGGAGCCTCAAGGTTGGTGGGGGCCAATGGGGTTGGGGGCGGACCCTTCGATGTTTGGGGCGGACTCTTTGGGGTTTGGGGGAGGCCTCTCAGGAGGCAGAGCCTCAAGATTGGGGGGCCCCACCGCGGGGTTTGGGGGGGGACCCTTTGGGGTTTGGGGAGGACCTTCAGGGGGCGGAGCCTCAGGATTGTGGCGGGGCCCGGGGTTGGGGAGGACCTTCGGGGGGCGGAGCCTCAGGGTTGGGGGGGGCCCGGGGTTTGGGGAGGACCTTCGGGGTTTGGGGTCGGACCCTCAGGTTGGGCTTTGGGGCGGAGCCTCACCTCGCCGCACTGCTCGCTGTCCGCCAAGTGGCTGGCGGCTGTCTTGGTGGCGGCGGCATTGGCAGCCTTGGCACAGGCTTTCAGATAAAACTCCATGGCTCCCTAGGGCGGGACCTGGGGCGGGACCTGGGGCGGGCAAAATGTCTCCGCCTCTGTCTCCGCCCCTGCCTCCGCCCCCGCCTCCGTCGCTGCCTTTTCTGCCACTCCCCGGACTTCTTCTGCCTCCTCCTCCTTCCTCCCTCCTCCCTGGCGCCGGGGTTCACTCCCTCTTCCCGCCGCACTCTCCCGACCGTCCTCCCCGTCCGACCCCAACCAGACTTTGAAGCCCACTCGCTGCCTTGACAACTATTCTTCTAGTGGGCGCCAGTTCCACGCAAGCGTTGCCTAGCAGCGGGCACGCGGCCCCGCCCCTCACGTTCAATGGGGAGCGTCTACGTGCCGAGTGGGGGCGGGGCGCGTACTGCGTATGTGCGTGCGTACGTGCGTACGGGTGTTGGGCGGGGGTGTTAAAGGGAAAGGTGGTCAGGTGAAGAAGGTGGGGGCGGGGCGCGGAACTTTAGGGTTGACACCAGTGTAGGTGTCAGGAATTGGGAGGGGGTCTCTTAGGGATCTAGTGCAAAACCTCACGGGCTTGTTCTAAGTAAGCCCCCTTCTGAAAAATATAAAACCAAAATAATCTACTGTCTGGGGGGCTGACCAGTTTCTCTTATTTCCCAAAGGGCCAGAAGGTTTGGATGGGGAAAAAGACACTCCCCCCCCAAACTAACCACTCCTCGTCTCCCCGATCCTAAGCGTGTACACACGTTTAGACCAGAAATCGAGGGAAAGAGCGGGGCACTGGGATGCTGGAAGGGGTTCACAGGCTCCTGTATCTAGGACTGCAAGAGAGGCTGCCCTCTGGCTCAACCCTCTCATTGGAGAGAAAAAAAGGTAAAGGGCCAGGAAAGGAGGGCTTGGTAGGGTTTGGGCACTTTGGTGTTTTTTCAAGGAACTTCGTTCAGCTTGGCTGTTTTAGTTTGCATCTTTTGTGTTGATAAGCATTTATTTATAAAATAGCCCTAACTTCCAAATGAGTGTCTGGTACTGTACTCCAAAGCCATCATGCTGTTTAAGAAAGTTATTTATTCCTAGCTGTGTGACCCTGGGCAAGTCACTTTACCCTGTTTGTCTCAGTTTCCTCCTCTGTAAAATGAGCTAGAGAAGAAAATGGCAAACCAGGAGCTCTGAAGAAAACCCCAAATGATGTCAGGAAGCGTAGGACACAACTGAAAAACGACTCCTGGGTATCCCAAAGCACCAGAAATCCTTACCGTAGATAGTTTATTATCCTATCCTGTCCTAGCTGCCAGCACTCCAGCAACTCAACATGGTGTGGAGGTGAGCCTGAGATCTCTAAGGGATCCTAGTATAGCCCAAGATCTTATAGGTCCTACCTAGCTAGAGTGGCCTACTGATGAGCTGTATATTTGTCATCTAAGGACCAGCCCAACCAAGTTTGGCATTCACTAGATTGGCCACAGCTTGATGAATTTCTCAGCTCAGACACTCTCAAAGACCATCTTCCAAGACCTAGAGGTACTGAGCTCTGTACCTGAGCTGATGAAGCCGACAGATGGTTCAAACATTGAAGTATCTTAGAAGGCCAACATTCAAAGAGACAAGTTTGATGGAAACTTTCAGAGCTGAGCTGATTTTTTTTACCCACATTTTCTTGCAAAGATGAAATCCTGCAGAAGAAATTATTGTAGAGGGTAACTTTGAACTTTCCTTTAGTCTTAGAGGCTTTGAGAATGCTTCTAAGGTAAGTATTGATTTTACCTGGCAGGCTACATACCTAGGTATCTATCAAAGCTAATTTGAAATATTGCCATGTGATGGCTCTGTTGGTCCATTGTGAGCCTCATACTAATAGGATTTTAGTGGTTACAAAATGTCGAGGTAATCGTAAGTGATTTTGGAAGCCCCCCATTTGGTTGTTCTAGTCAGAAAAACCACTGATAAAATACCTGAAACCAACATTGGCACCCTTCTGTGAGAGGATTACACTCATTTGGAATGTTGAGCCCATCTAGTGAAGAAATACTGACAGTCACTTCTAGAATTTTAATATAAAAAAATGAAGTCTTCAAGATCACTTCATTCTAAGCATGTCCAAGAAATCTATCCTTGGCCTGTGCTGTTCAACATTTTAATCAATAATTTAGAAGAGAGACAGGCGGCAAACTTAGCAAAAGTGCAGATGCCAGGAGTCTAGGAAGGATAACTAAGATGTCTGATGACAGAATGTTGAGCCAAAAAGATCTTAATAGGCTGTGATCATCCTGCTCTATCTACCCTGTCCTGGTTAGACCAATCTGGAGTATTGTGTTCAGTCTGGGCACCACATGCTAGGCAAGATACTGACTAGCTGAACTGCAGCCAGAAGTGAGTGACCAGGATGGTTAGAAGGCTGGAAACTATTCCATATGGGAATTCCTAAATTTTTGGAGGCCTACTTTTTTAATTGATAATTTTTTTCTTTTTTTTTATCTTATTGAATTTTTAGTATTTTATTTTTCCCCAATTACATGGAAAAACAATTTTTAACATTTGTTTTTAAAACTCTTCCTTCCTCACCCCCCTCATTGAGAAGGTGAGCAAATCAATATAGGTTATACAGGTGTAGTCATGCAAAACACATTTCCATATTGGTTATGTTGTGAAAAAAAACATAAACAAAAAACAAACCCTCAAGAAAAATAAAATAAAAAACCCTATCCTTCAATCTGTATTCCGATACCATCAGTTCTTTGTCTGGGGATGGCTAGCATTTTTCATCATAACTCCTTCAGAGTTGTCTTGGATCATTGTATTGCTGAAAATAGCTAAGTCATTCACAGCTGATCATCCTACAGTATTGCTGTTTCTTTGTACACAGTACATTTCACTTTGCATCAGTTCATGGAAGTCTTTCCAGGTTTTTCTGAGAGCATCCTGTTCATCGTTTCTTATAGAACAATAGCATTCTATCACAATCACAGAACCCAAACAAATTGTGTTTTGTGATTGTAATTGATAAATTTTGTCTCCACACAGCATGCTAACACAAACAAACTTACACTTATTTCCCCAAGGCACAATCTTGAAAACAAGCCTAATATCTTTAAAAAAAAAGTACAAGCAGCCCCATAGTTCAGCCTTTTTCAATGTGTTCATCAATTGTACTGACTTTTTTTTCCTTTCTAAAAAATATTGTTGGTCATATTGGATGTGTCTATGAGAGGGAGAAGAAAAGAGATACATGGGATAACTATGATGAAACAGAAAATATAAATAAAAACGTATTTTAAAAATTAAAATGGAAAAAAAAATAAATGCATCCCTACACTTAAAAATAGTTTATCATTTCTTAAAAGAAAGGGAGTGTACTTTACCTTTAATAATCTGGTACCAACATTAGCAATCATTTTTTATCTGAATTCTGTTGCCATTTAAAGTTGTCACACACATATATAATATTATATGTATATATATAGGCATATTTCTTAGAATTCTTTCTGTTGTTGTTCAGTCATTTCAGTCTTGTCCAACTCTTTGTAACCCCTTTTGGGATTTTCTTGGCAGAGATACTGGAGTGGTTTGCCATTTCCTTCTCCACCTCATTTTGCAGATGAGGAAACTGAGGCAAACACAGTTAAGTGACTTGTCCAGGGTCATACAGCAAGTAAGTGGTTGAGACCAGATTTGAACTCAGGAAGATGAGTCTTCCTGACTCTTGGACCAGCACTCTATCCACTGCTGTGCCACCTAGCTGCCCTATGCTAGTTTCTTTGTGCTAAATAATGTTCTATGACATTCAACTATCATGATAGGTTCAGCCATTCTTCAATTGTTGGGTATATAGATTGTTCCTAACTTTTGGATATTATAAAAAGAGTTGCTATCAATGTTTTTGTACAGATAGGTATTTTCTGTCAATAAGTCCTTGGGATATAAATATAATAGTGATATCACTTCATTGGGAATGAACAATTTATTACTTTTCTTGAATGATTACAAATTATTTTCCAAAACGGTTGGACCAGTTTCTAGCTCTAGCAGCTAGATCTGTCTCTCTTCAACTTCTACCCTTTACTCCTATTTCAAGCCTCTGGGGTCAGGCAAAACAAGGGCAATCCCTCTTCAAATACTTGACCAGAGATATCATGCTCCCTCTCAAGTCTTTTGTTCTCCAAGCTAAATATCCTTAGACTTTGATACAGTTGCAATGGTCTCCATGCTGTTCCTCACACACAATTCTCCATCTCCCTCCCTCCCTTCACTGGCTGTCACCCATAACTGGAATGTCTCCCTCTTCACCTCCCAATCCTAGCTTCCTTCAAGACTCAGCTCTGGAGGAGGCCTTTCCCAGGCCTGTCCTTACCCCCTTCCCAATCTCTTACCTCTGAGATTCTCTTACGTTCTCTCTGTCTCTCTCTCTCTCTCTCTCTCTCTGTCTCTCTCTCCCCCCCTCCCCCCCTACACATACATTTACACACATATATACACATACATATATTTTGCATATTGTTTCTTCCATTAGAATGTGAGATCCTTTTGAGCAGGGACTGTGTTTTCTTTTATCCCTAGTACTTAGCATAGTGCCTCAGAATTCAAGTGACTTGATCAAGGTGATACAGATGGTAAGGGGCAGAAATGGCATTAAAGTCCTGCTCCTCTGATTCTAAATTCATGGTTCTTTCATCTGTACCAATTGGCCCTTCCCTCATACTTTTGAAAAAAAGATGTGTATATTTGTATGGTGTAAAAAATATTGCATTGATAGAGTCACTAGGGGGCACTGTGTTGCAATAAATGAATTATTTTGCTTTTTTTTTTTTTAAGATCCTTTACTTAAAATCAAATCCAATACAAATGTTTTTGCATGTTCTAAAAAAGAAAAAAAAAAGCTCTTACTAGCTAATTAATTTTTATCTATCTTCAAAATACCAGGATGGTATCATTTTTCATCTTTTATTTCTCTGCTATATGACTGCTTTCACTGCTAATAACAATGATGAGGAATCTAATTCAGTTTCATTCCAGCTCTAACATATACTCCTTGTTCGACCTTGGGCAAATCACTTAGCCTCCTGCCCTGGGCCTCAGTTTCTTCATCTGTAAAATGAGGAGGCTGGACTAGATGACCTCTGACATCCCTCCCTTGTTCTTTTTTGAAGTGTCTGCTTTTTTCAGTGTCTACTAAGTGCCAGGCATTGTGCTAGGTATTGGGGATACAAACAGAAAAGCAACACAGACCTTACTTTGAAGGAGCTTACACTCTATTAGGGCAAGGGGGCTTAATCTTGGGTCCATGGATCCCCAAAGGGTCTGTGGATAGATTTCAGAAGATCCAGGAATCTTCTTTTTAGGATTATGCTAATTACATTTTAATATAGTTGGTTTCCTTTGTAATCCTATGGATTGTATTCAATGTATCTGAAGACATGACATGGAGGAGGGGTCCAGTAGGCTTCCCCAGACTATCTGAGGCGTTCAGGACACACAAAAGATTAAGAACTCTCTGCACTAAGTTGATGCAGCATGTTTATAGTTATGTAAATATAGTTCAGTCATTTTCAGTAGCATCCAACTCTTCAAGACCCCATTTGGGGTTTTTCTTGGGAGAGATACTGGAGTGGTTTGCCATTTCCTTCTCCAGCTCATTTTACAGATGAGGAAACTGAGGCAAACAGGGTGAAGTGACTTGCCCAGGGTCACACAGCTAGTAAGTGTCTAAGGTCAGATATGAACTCTGGAAGAGGAGTCTTCCTGACTTCAGGCCCAGTGCTCTGTGCACTGTACCACCTACCTACCCCAAAAGATCTTTGTTGACCCCATTTGGGGTTTTCTTGGCAGAGACACTGGGGTGATTTGCTGTTTTCTTCTCTAGCTTATTTTATAGCTGAGGAAACTGAGGCAAATAGAGTTAAGTGACTTGCATAGGGCCAAACAGCTAGTAAGTGTCTGAGGTTGGATTTGAACTCAGATCTTCCTGATTCTAGGCCCGGCACTCTATCTACTACACTACCTACCCACCCCAAATATAGGCTACATACAAAAATAGTGAGAGTGAGGGATAGGGGCTCATGAGTAATTGGGAGAAATGGGCAAAGGAATCTTGTGGTTCTTAAGCTCTGGGACAGCTGGTAAAAAAATAGGCCTGGAGATCCATGGAGTAAAAAAGGAATGGAAGATAGAGTTGATTAGGGACTCAGAGGGATGGGCCACCATGGATGGCTATGAGGGAGCAGCAAGGGGTGGCTTTCCAACTCTCAGCTCAATCTTCTAATGAGGCCATTGGGGCAATGTTCTGCCTCCACACCAGACAAAGAGATCCTTGAGCACTGGCCAGAGGGAGTGGAAAGCCATGGGCATCCTCAGAGGAGGCAAGACGGGGGCAGACACAAAGACCCTAGTGGTGGAGAGAGACGCTTAGGGCTCTTAGAAGATCAACAAGGGGGACATACAGAGAGGTCTGAGGGAAGAGGCAATGGGGGTCTTGGGGAGTCATCGGGGGGATACAGAGAAACTAGGGGGGGCTGTTGAGGTCTAGGGAGTAAGGGGGCATACAGAGACACCCAGTCAGGGAGAACCTGTGGGAGTCTTGATGAGTTAGGAAGAGAGAGACCCAGAGAGTCACAATGAAAGGAGGCTGCAGGTATCTTGGAAGTCAGCAGAGGGAAGACCCTTGGGCAAAGGAAGGCTGTGGGGGGTACTGGGGAGTCATCAGAGAAGACACAAACACGGAGACTCCATGAAAAGGGAGAGGATGTGGGGTTGTAGGTACTCAGCAAGGGCTAGATAAGGAGACTTCTTGGGGGAGGGTTGTGAGGTTCCTGGGGAGTCAAGAGGAGGCAGTTACAGAGACCCATGAACAGGGAGAGGATAGGAGCAGGTCATGGGGCTTTAGCAGGGAGGTGGATACAGACTCACAGGGGAAGGCTGTGGGATGCTTTGAGAGTAAGGAAGGGGAAGACATAGAGACCCCTGAACAGAGGGAGGAGATGGGAGTCATAGGTGCTTAGCAGGGGGTAGATACAGACAGTCCCTGGGAGGAGATCGTGGGGTTCTCGGGGAGTTAGAAGGGGGAGTTACAGAGACCCCTAAATGGGGAGACACCTTGGGGAGAGGTTGTAGGGGCTTTGCAGATTCAGGAAGGGTGTGTTACAGAGAGGGAGGTCATAGACGCTCAGCAGGGATTAGATACAGACCTCCATAGGGGAGGTCGTGGGGTTCTTTGGGAGTCAGGAGGGAAGTTACAGGGACCTCTGAAAAAGGAAATTTTATGGGGTAGTAGGTACTCAGTGGGGGGTGGGGGTAGATGCATAAGTTCGTGGAGGTAGGTTTTTGGATGGCATGACTCCCCAGTCAGGAGGGAGAAGTTACTGAGACTCCTGAACAAGAGGAGGCTATCTGGGTAGCAGGCTCTCAGTGATGTGGGAGAGTGGGCATTGTGGGCTCCTTGGGATGTGAAGAGGGGGGAGACACTGGGACCACTGAACACTGGGAGGCTATGGGGTTCCTGGTTGTTTAGTAGGGGGTAGATACAGAGATGCCTTGGGGAGAGATTGTGGGGTTGTTGGGGAGTCAAAAGGAGCATGTTATTGAGACCCGTGAAAAGGGGGATGACTTGGGGGGTCAAAATTGCTCATCAAGGGGGCAGATACTTGGCCTCCTGGGGTGAGATTTTTGGAGGTCTTGGGAATTCAGGAGGGGGAAGTTAGAGACCCCAGAACAGAAGAAAGATGTGGAGGTCATAGATGCTCAACAGGGAGTTGATACCAAGATTCTTTGGGGAGGTTTTGGGGGGTTTGGGGAGTCAGGAGGGGGAAGATAGAGACCCCTAAAAGGAATGATATGGTGGGGTCTTATGGGGGCTAATTAAGAGGTAGACACAGAGACTCCTGGAGGGAGGTTTTTAGGGTTCTTGGGGGTCAAATGGAGGGATTTGCAGAGACCCTTGAACAAAGAGAGGGTATGAGGGTCGTATTTATTCAGCAGGTGGTAGATACTGAGACTCCTGGGGGATGTTGTGGTATTCTTAGGGAGTCAGGAAGGAGGAGTTATAGAGACCCCTGACTAGAAAATATAGGTGCTTTTGGTGCTCAGGAGGGGATTGATTTGCAGACTTGTTGAGGGCAAGTCGTGGGGTTCTTGAGGAGTCATGAGGGGGTTGTTAAGACATGAGCAAGGAGAGAACATGGAGTTTGTATATTCTCAACAGGTAGTAGATATAGAGACTCTTGGGGGAGACTCTTTGGGGAGTTTGTGGGGTCCTTGGACCACTGGGGTAGAGTCATGGTGATGCCTGAACAGTGGAATAGTATGGGGTATCATGGAGTCTCAGAAAGGAGGAGTTATAGAGGCTCCTGGGGGAAGTGATTTCTAGTCAGAAGGAGGGAATTAGCAGAGAACTTGAACAGGGAGAAGAGATGGCAGTCATAGGTGCTCAGCAGGGTGTAGAGACAGTGATTCCTTGGGGAGAGGTTGGAGGTTCTTGTATCGTCAGGAGAGGTGAAAAGGGGAAAGGACATAAAGGGGGTCAGAGTTAGCTCATCAGGGGCACTGATACTTTGTCTCCTGGGGTGAGGTTTGGGGAGATCCTGAGAATTCAGGAGGAAGCCTTACAGACACCCCCAAAATGAGTGGTGATATGGGGGTCATGAGTACTCAGTAGAGAGCTGATAAAAACTCCTTGGTTGCAGGTTGTAGGTTTTATAGCAAGAGTGGGTGGAGTATGGGTGATACAAGCGCCTCAGCAGGGGGCATATACCAATATTCCTTGGGGGAGGCTTTGAGGGGCTTTAGGGAGTCAGGAGCGGGGAGATACAGAGACTCCTTGGCAGGAGGTTGTGGGATTTTGGAGAAGTCAGGAGGGGGGAAAGCAGAGACCTCTGAAGAGGGGGACGATATGGGGCTCATACGTGCTTAGCAGTGGGCAGATATAGAAACTGTAAAACTGTGCATACTCTTTGACCCACCTATAGCACTACTAGGTCTGTACTCCAAAGAGATCAAAGAAAAAAGAAAAGGAACCATATGTATGAAAAGATTTATAGCAGCTCTTTTTTGTGGTGGCAGAGAATTAGAAACTGAACGGATGTCCATCAATTGGGGAATGGCTGAACAAGTTGTGATATATGATTGTGGTGGATTACTATTGTGGTATAAGAAATCATGAACAGGATGCTCTCAGGAAAACCTGGAAATACTTCCATGAACTGATGTGAGTGAGCGAGGGGAGCAGAACCAGGAGGGCATTGAACACAGTCATGGCAATGTTGTAATAATAATGAACTGTGAAAGTCTTTGCTACTCTAATCAAGTCAATGATCCACCACAATTCCAAAGGACTCGTGATAAAAAATGCTATCCCCCTCCAGAGAGAGAATGGATGGAATGCAGACTGAAGCATTTTTTTTAAACTTTTTTTTCTTTCTTCCTCCCAGCTCTGCAACATAGTGAATGTAGAAGTATGTTTTATATGACTTCACATGTATAATGGGTATCCTGTTTCTTGCCTTCTCAATGTGTGGGGGAAGGGGTGGAGGGAGGAAGAGAATTTGGAATTCAAAAGTAAAAAAGTTAAGCAAAAAAAGGTGAGAGGAGTTACAGAGACCCCTTAACACGGGGAGGATTTGGGGATCATAGGGGCTCCACAGTGGGGTCAGTTGACAGACTCCTGTAATAGGTTGTTGATTATCTTGGTGAGTGAGAAGGGGGAAGTTACATAGAACCCTAAACAAGGGGAAGATGTGAAGGGCCTTAGGTTCTCAGCAGTAGATAAATAGAGTGATACATGGAGGATAAGGGATGGGATTCTTGTGGAGTCAAAAGAGGGAAGCCTCTGAGACCCGTGAATATGGGGAAGGTGTAGGGGTTGTATGCTTTCAACAGGAAGTAGAAACAGAGATCCTTTGGTGGGGAGATCGTGGGGTGCTTGGGAAGTCAGGAGGGAAGGATTACAGAGAGAGAATGTGGAAATCATAGGTTCCTCAGAAGGAATTCAATACAGAAAAGACTTGGGGGGGGCCGTTATGTGTACCTTGATTACTCGGGGGAGTTATCCTCTGAATAGAGAGGATACGGGGGGGGGGAGGTGTTAAGAGTTCAGCAGGAGGTAGATACAGAGACTCCTTGGGGAGAGCTGGTAGGGTTCTTGGGGTGTCAGGGCATGGAGTTACAGAGACCCCTGAAAAAGAAAAGTTTATTGGGGGGTGTATGTTGGAAGTTGCTCAGCAGGGGGTAGATGCAAAGACTCCTTGGGAGGAGGTATTTTCGAGTCCTTAGGGTGCCAGGAGGCTGGAATTATAGGGAGAAGATATGGAGCTTACAGTTGCTCATCGGAGGTAGAGGTACAGATTTATGAGGAAAGGCTATGGGATTCTTAGGGAGTCAGGAGCAGGACAACACAGAGTTCTCAGAACAGAGTGAGGAAATAGGGGTATCATGGGGGTAGATATAGATCTTCCTCGGTGGGGAAGGTTGGGGTTCTTGTCATATCAAAAGAGGGAAGTTACAGGGACCTCTTAACAAGGCGAGGATTTGGGGAATGGCAGGGGCTCTGTAATGGGTCAATAGACTCCTGTAGGTGGGTTGTTGGGTGTCTTACTGAGTGAGGAGCGGGACGTTACAGAGAACTCTGAGAAAAAAGAGGATATGGGAGTCTTAGGTGCTCAACAGTGGATAAATAAAGGTGTGTGTGTGTGTGTGTGTGTGTGTGTGTGTTGGGGGGGCAGCATTGTGGAATTCTCATGGAGTCCAAAGGAAGAAGCTACTGAAACCTGTGAAGATACTGGGATGGTAGGTGCTCAGCACGGGTAGATAGAGAGACCTTTGGGAAGAGGTTATGGGGTTCTTGGGAAATCAGGAGGGGAGGGTTACAGAGATCCATGAAAAGGGAGACAATATGAGAGCCATGGGAGTCAGCGGGGGTTACATACAGAGACTACTTGGGGGAGGTTGGGGGGTTCTCGGTTAGTTATGGGGGAGTTACAGTGACCATGAACAGGGAGACAACATGAGGGAACCATAGAGTCTCAGCAGGGGGTAGGTATGGGAGAAGATTTTTCAGAGTCTTGGGTGGTTAACAGAGGGGAGCTCCAAAGATCTCTGTAGAGGCAGAAGATACGGGGTTCATAGTCATTCAGCAGGAAGTAGAGACTTGTGCGGGAAGGTTGTGGGATTCTTGGGGGAACTAGGAGGGGGAAGATGCAGGGACTCCTGAACAATAGAGGACATGGGGATCATAGGTACTCAGTAGGGGGTAAACCCTTTGGGGTGGGAGTGGGGGATTCCCCAATTCTTAGAGAATTAGAGTGGAAGCTACAGAGACCCCTGAATAGGGGAAAATGTAGGGGGGGGTGATCATTGCAGTGTCTCCTGTGGGGATGTTTTTGAGAGTCTTAGAGAGTCAGGAGGGGTGACTTCCAGAGACCCCTGAAGAGAGAGATGATATAGGGATCATAGTTGCTCAGCAGGGAATAGATACAACTCCTTGGGGAGAGGTTGTAGGGTTTGGGGGAGTCAGAAAGGGAGTTATAGAGACCGCTGAACTGGGGAAGCATATTGCAGGGCAAAAGTGGTCAGCAGAGGTCAGATTTCTTTGTCGGGTTCTTTGGGATTCATAGGGGGTGTTAAGACCCCAGAAGAGAGAGAGGATTTGGAAATTGTCAGTGCTGAGTAGAGGCAGGGTGGAAATAGAGAGGCCCATCTGCATGTGGTTGTGGGGCTCCTATGGATTGATGAGGGACTCTGCTAATCCTAGAGACCCTTCAACAGAGAGAGGGTATGGGGGCAAGTCATAGGAGCTCAGTGTGGGAGGGGACGTAGATACGAACTCCTGGGGAAGTTTTGGGGGGTCTTAGGGAGTCAGGAGGGGAAAGTTTTAGATAACCCTCAATAAGGGAAGGATATGGGGGCCACAGCTGCTCAGCGTGGGGTTAGAGACAGAGACTTGTGGCGGAAGGCTTCTTGGGGAGTCAGGATGGGGAAGACACAGTTTCCCTAGAGTGAGGATATGGGGTGTGATAGAGGCTCATTGGGGGTAGGTTCAGAGAGTCCTTAGAAGTGGTGGGGTTGTTGGGGAGTCATGAGGGGGGTTATAGAGAGACTCCTGAATGACAAAAGAATATGGGGTCATAGGCATTTAGTAGGTGTTAGATATAGAGGCTCCTTTGGGGAGGTTATGGGGCTCCTTGGAATTTGGGGGGAAGTTTCAAAGACTGCTGGGGAGTTGTAGGTGCTCAGCAGGGGGTAGAAGCAGAGACTGGGTAAAGTTATGGGGTTCTTGGGGAGGCATGAGGGGGCAATTCCAAAGATTCCTAAATGGAGGAAGTTTTGGGGGGCATCAAAGGTGCTCAGCAGCAGTACTGTATATACAAGAGACTCCTTGAGAGGAGGTTGTGGAATGGGGGGGAGTCAGGAGAGAGAAAAGACAGAGAGACCTCTGAACAGGGTGAGGATCTGGGGGTGGTAGGGATACAGAGACACCTGGGGAATATATTTGGAGGTCTTGGGGAGTCAGAAGGGGGAGTTACAGAGAACCCTAACAGGGATAGGATATGGGGTAGAGAGAGTCTTGTGGGGGAGTCAGGAATGGAACAACACAGAGTCCCCTGATGAGGGAGATGATATGGGGGGTGTGGTTGCTCAGCAATGAGTAGATAACGGAGACTCTTGGAGGGAGTTGTGGTGTTCTTGGGGAGTTAGGAGGGGGAAGACACAGCCTCTTGAACAGAGTGAGGATATGGGGGTGTCATGGGGCTCAGCAGGTGGTAGATACAGCTTCTCTTGGTAGGCAAGTTTGGGGTTCTTAAGGCATCAAAAGAGGGGAGTTACAGAGACCCCTTAACAAGAGGAGAATTTGGTGATCTCAGGGGCTGTGCAGTGGGGTCAGTAGACTCGTGTAGGTAGGTTATTGGATGTCCTGGTGAGTAAGGAGGGGAGAGTTACGGAGACCCCTGAAGATGGAGAGGATGGGGGTGGGGTCATAGAGGCTCAGCAGGGGGTATATAGAGATACTTAGGGGGAGGTTGGGGGGGGTCCTTGGGAGTCAAGAGGGGATTTAGGGGGGAGGGAGAGGGAGAGGATATGGTGATCATAAGTGCTCTTGGCAAGAGGTAGATACAGAGCCTCCTTGGGGGGAAATTGTAGGGTTCCTGGGAAGTTTGGAGTGGGGAATTGCAGAGACCCAGAATAGGGGGAGTTTATAAGGGATTGAAGGTGCTCAGCGGGGGTAGATATTAGAGACTCCTGAGGGGGAATCTGTGGGATTCTTGAGGAGTCATCAAGGGAGAAAACAGAGACCCCTGAACAGGGGCAGCTTCTTGGGGGGCACAGGTACTCAGCAGGGAGTAGATACAGATCCTCCTTGGTGGGAAGTTTGGTGTTCTTATGGTGTCAAAAAGGAAAAGTTACAAGACCTCTTAAGGAGAGGATTTGGGAGGTCATAGGGCTTCCTCAGTGGGGTCAATAGATGGTAGGTAAGTTGTTGGTGTCTTGATGAGTGAGGAGGGGGAAGTTTAAGACCCCCGAACAAGGAGAGGATGTGGGAGGGGTTATAGGTACTCAGCAGGAGGTAGATACAGAGACTCTTTGGGGAGAGATTGTGGGGTTCTTGGGGAGTCAGGAGTGGGGAGTTACAGAGACCCCTGAAAAAGAAGACGTTCTGGGGATCTTAGGTGTTCAGCAGTTTATAAATACAGCAACTCATGGGGGGATTTGTGGGATTCTTGGGGAGTCAAAAGGGGGAAGCCACTGTGACCCCCAAACATGAAAGATATGGGGGTTGTAGACTCTCTGTAGGGGGTAGATACAGAGACTCTTTGGGGGAGTTGTGGGGTTCTTGGAGAGTCAGAGGGGGAGTTCTAGTGGCCCCTGAACAGGGGCATGACATGGGGGGACAAAGGATTTCAGCAAGAGGTAGACACAGAGACTCTTGGCTGTGGAGGCCTTGGGAAATGAGGCGGGGAAGGTTACAAGGAGAGAACACGGGCGTCGTAGATCTTCAGCAGGGGTTATTTACAGATGCCTTTGGGGTGCTTGTGGGGCTCATGGAGAGTACAGGGGGTAGTTATAGTGACCTCAGAACAGGCCAGTCATGGGATGTAGATTGGAGGAGGGGTTTGGAAGTTTAGGGGAGTCAGAAAGGGAGGGTTACCAAACAAAGAGAAGGGGTTTGTAGGTGTTCAGCAAGGGGTAGAGAGAGACACTTGGGGAAAGTTTGTGGGGCTTTTTGGAGACAGCAGGGGGCAGTTATAAGAAACCCTAAAGAGGGAGATGCTACAGGAGTAGGTCATAGGTGTTCAGCAAGGAGGTAGATACAGAATCTCCTGGGGGGATGTGTACTAGAGTCTTAGGGAGTGAACAGAGGAGTAGTTAGAACTCTGAATAGGGAGAGGATATGGGGGTGGTGGTTGTTCAGTAGGGGGTGACTATGCAGACTCCTTAGGAGAGGTTGTGGGGTTCTTTTGGAGTTAGGGTGGGAGTTACAGAGACCCCTGAATAGGGGGAAGATATTGGGGAACATAGGGGCTCAACAGAGGGGTCATCACAAAGTCTCCTGAAGGGAGGTGTTTGAGAGTATGGGGGAGTGAGGGGGGAATTACAGCTACCCCTAAAGAGAGAGATGATGTGGGGGGTCATAGTTGCTCATACAGAGACGCCTTGGGGAGAGGTTGGGGTTATGGGGCTGAGGAGTCATGACTGGGGTGTTATAGAGAACCCTGAATGGGGAAAGCACATGGAGGGGCAGTCATTGGTGGTCAGCATGGGCTAGATACTGATACTCCTTTGGGGAGGTTGTTGGTTTCTTTGGGATCTAGGTGGGGAGTTAAAAAAACAAACAAACATAGAGAGGATATGGGAGGGCATAGATGCTCAGCAGAGGTGGGGGGAAGTTGTGGAATTCTTGGGGAGTTAAGAGGAGGAAACCTCTGAGACCCCACGAGCACAGGAAGGCTATGGTGGTCATAGATGCTCAGCTGGGGGGCGCGGAGGGAGTAGATGCAGAGACTCCTTGGGGAAGGTTGTGAGGTTCTTGAGGAGTCAGGAGAGGAAGTTAGGAGTATGGTTAGGGTTAGCCTCTTGAACAGAGTGTGACTATGTGGATGGCATAGTGCTTAGCAGGGGGTAGAAAAAGATCGATTTGGGGGAAGGTTTTGGGTTCTTGTGGTGTCTAGAGGGGTGAGTTACAGAGACCCCTTAATGATGGGAGGATTTGGGTATCATGAGTTAGATACAGAGATTCCTTGGTAGCAGGTTATGAGTTTATTGGGGAGCAAGGGTGAGCTGTTATAGAGACAGGGCAAGGATATGAGGGGAGTCCTAGCTGCTGAGCAGGAAATATTTTTGGTGGAAGTTTTTGAGGGGTCTTAGGGTGTCAAGAGTGGGGAAATAGAGACTCCTAACAGGGGGATGATATGGAGGTGTTAGGGGTACAGCAGGGGGTAGATACAGAGACGCTTGGAGGAAAGTTTTCAGAGGAGTCTGGGGTGGGGATCAAATAGGGAAGTTACAGAGACCCCTGAACAAGGAGTAGATATGGGAACTGTAGATGGTCAGCAAGGGGTACATTCAGAAATATTTTGGAGGGAGATTTTCAGACTTCTGGGGGATCAGGAGGCAAGTTACAGAGAGGGCTAAGTGAGGAAAGTTATGGGTAGGTCATAGGGGCCCAGCAGGGGGTAGACACAGATACTCTTTTGAGGGGAGGTTGTGGGGTTCCTTCAAAGTAAAAGGGGAACTATAAGGACCTCCAAAGAGAGAGAGGATATAGGGGTAATACATGCATAGCAGGGGCTTGATACAGACCCCCCCCCAGGTGTGTGTGTGTTCTTGATGAGTCATGAGGAGGCAATTACAGAGAACTGTGACTGGGTCATGGGCATGTCATGGGGACTTAGCAGGGGGTGGATACGGAGACTCGAGAAGGGAGGTTTTTGAGCCTTGGGGAGTCAGGAGGGGGGAATTATAGAGACTCTTGAACACGGCAAAGACATGGAGATTGTAATTGTTCATCAGGGAGAGACTTGTGGGAGAAGGCTATGAGCTTCTTGGGGAGTCAGTAGAGGGAAGACAAGGCAAGGATGGAGATCCTAGGTGCTCAGTAGAGGAAGGGCAGATGCAGACACTCCTTGGGGGGGAGACTGTGGAGTTCTTGGGGAATCAAGAGGGAGGAGTTACAGGGACCCCCGTAGAGGGTGAGGATACAGGGGGCTACAGGTACTCAGTAGGGACGTTAAAACAGAGACTCCTGGGAGAGGTTTTGGAGTGTCGGGGAGTCAGAAGGGGAGAGTTACAGAGACCTTTGAACAGGAAGAAGATATGGGGGTCATAGGTCCTCAATAGGAGATGGATGCAGAGACTCCTTGGGGAAAGGTTGTGAGGTTCTTGGGAGTCGGGAGTGGAGAGTTAGAGAACCATAAACTTGGAGAAAATATGGGGGCAGGCCATAGGGGCTCATTAGAAGGGTAGATAAAGGTAGATAAAGAGACTCCGGGGGGGGAGTGTTTTGGGGGTGTTGAGGAGTCAGGAAAGGAGAGTTAAAGAGATACCTGTGTAGGGAGAGGATATAAGTGTCCCAGGTGCTCAGTGGGGGTAACTCCTTGGCTACAGGTTGTAGGTTTGTTTGGGAGCAGGAGTGTGGGGTTATGGAGACCCCTGAACAGGGCAAGAATATGGGAGGAGGTCATTGTAGTTCAGCATGGGATAAATACAGTGATTCATGGGTGGGGGGAGGAATTGTAGAATCCTTGAGATATCAAGAAGGAGAGGCCATTGTGACCATTGAATGCTGGGAGGATATGGGATTTGCAGGCGCTCAGCACGGGGTGAGTATAGAGTCTTTTGGGGGGAGGTTTTTGAGGATCTTGGGAAGTTACAGAGACTCCTGAACAGGGAGATGATATGGTGTGTGGGTGCGTGTGGGGGTCATAGCAGCTCAGCAGGGGTTATACTCTTTGGAGAGAGGTTATGGGGTTCTTGGGAGTTCAAGACGGCAGAGTTACAAAGATCCATGAAAAGGAAAGACCATATGGGAGTCATGAGAGTCAGGAGGGGTTAGATACAGACTGCTTGAGGGAGAGTGTGGGGTTTTTGGTTAGTCATAGGGGAGTTACAGTGACTCCTGTACATGTCCATAGGGTTGCAGCAAGGGGTAGATACAGAGATGCATGCAGGGAGGTTTTTGAGGCCTTGGGGAGTCAGGAGAGGGGAGTTCCAAAGACCTCTGTGCAGGGAGAGCATCTGGGGTAGTCATTCAGCAAGAAATAGATACAGAAACTTGTGAGGGAAGGCTATGGGATTCTTGGGAAGCCAGAGACTCCTGGGAGGAGATGTTTGGAGTTTAGGGGGTCAGGAGAGTGGACTTACGGAGACCTCTGAATCCTGGGAGATCTTAGGGTACCAACAGGGGAGACACACTGAGAACCTGGGCAGGGAGGGGTAGAGGATATGAGAGTCATGGGGGCTTAATGAGGGGGTCATTACAAAGTCTCCAGAAGGGAGGTTTTTTTGGGGAGTTGGGAAGTCGGACTTACAGAGACCTGTGAAGGAGATAATATAGAGGTGCTCAGCAGGGGGTGGATACAGAGAGTGCTTGGGGAGAAGTTATGGGGTATTTTAACAACCCAGCTAGCAGCTTCTGTGGGGGTATAAGATTCACCCACAGCCAGCACCCAGAAAGCTGCCAACAGCACAGGTTCTTTCAATCTGCTTAATTAAGGAAAGCAAGGTAAAGGGGTTGACAAGCTTACTTTTAATTCAAATATCATTCAGTTAGTTCAGGGGAAAAAACCAGCACCCTGAACTTCAAAGCAAAATGCAAACAAATTACAAACATCAACAGACAGACTTTGTCTGATTCAAATCCCAACACCTAGTTACCAGAGTTCAACAAAGTCTCAGCATCCGGGTTTACAAGCTGGAGGGCTCCTTAGCTACAGCTGCCCGAAGTCTCCTCATCAACACCATCTCCAGAGCCCCGCACAAATGGCTCTGTCCTCCCTTCTTATAGGGCTTCAGACATCAAACATCATCTGAATCATCAGAGCTCAGGCTCTGGTGATTGGTTCTTGAGTTGGCCCCTCCCCTTAGGACCCTGGGAGGTTCACATCCACATGGATTACATTAACACCTAATGGGGTTTGGGCCTGGGGCTTAGCACCTAGTAAAGCTCACTGAGATAAATTGAGTCACTCAAAGAAAACAAAGGCCATTCTGGTTACATGGGGTTGTTGGGGAGTCATGGGGGGTTAGAGAGACCCCTGAATGGCAGAAGAATATGGGGGGTTGTAGGCATTTAACAGGCATTAGATACGGAGGATCCTTTGGGGAGGCTGTGGGGTACTTTGGAATTCTGGAGGGGGATGTTGGCAAAGACTATGTAACCGAAGATATGGGAGCCATTGGTGCCCAGCAGAGGGTAGACCCAGAGCTCCTTGTGGGGGATGCTTGAGGTTCTTGTGGGGTCCAAAGGAAGGACTTACAGAGACCTCTTCCCAAGGGGACAATTTGGGGGGCCAGTAGACAGACTGTAGGTAGCTTGTTGGGTATCTTGTTGAGTGAGGAGAACACAGTTCCAGAGACCCCTCAACAAGGACAAGCTATGGGGCAGCATCATAGGTGCTCAGCAAGGGGAATGACATGGGGCGGATGTTCTAGGGGTTAGCATGGGGGTAGGTACGGAGATTCCTTGGTGGAGGTTCTGGGGTTCTTGGTTAGTTAGGGGGAACTTACAGAGGCCCATGACAGGGAGAAGATATGGGCATTGTAGGTGCTCAATGGTACAGAGACTCTTTGGGGAGCGATTGCAGGGCTCTTGTGTAGACAGGAAGAGGACATTATAGAGACCAATGAAAAGGAAGACTAGATAGGGGGTCAGACACCTAGTCTCCTGGGGTGAGGTTTTTGGTAGTAGTCTTGGGACTTCAGGAGGAACAAGTTACAGAGATCCCAGAACAGGGAGAGGATTATGGGGTCATAGGTGCTTAGGAGGTGGTCAGTACTAAGACTCCTTGGGAGAGAGATTGTGGGATTCTAAGATTCCTTGAGACCCTCTAATGGGCAGAGAATCATAGGTGCTTAGCACAGGGTAGATACAGAGAATGCGGGTGAGAGGTTTTGGGATTCTTAGGGAGTCAGGAAGGGGGTGTTACAGAGAACCTTGAACAGGGACTGGATATGGGGGCTGTGTTTGCTCACCGGAGGTAAAGAGGGAAGATTGTGGAGTTCTCAGGGAGTCAGGAGAGGAAGTTTGTAGAGACCTCTGAATAGGGGGTATATATGGGGACTCGTTGAGGAGAGTGTGGGGTTCTTAGGGAGTTATGGTGGGAGTTACAGAGACTCCTGAATAGGAGGATAATAGAGGGGGTCATAGGGGCTCAGCAGGAGGCTAAATACAGAGTGTCCTGGAGGGGAGTCAGGAGAGGATATGGGTCATAGTTACTCAGCATGGGTAAGATATAGGGATTCTTTTCTTGGAGGATGTGGAGTTCTTGGACAGTCAAGAAGGTGGAGTCATTGAGACCCCTGAACACAGGGAGGATATTTGGGTTTGTAACAACAATGTGGCTGGCAACTGCTGTAGGGGTGTAAGACCCAACAAGACCAGCAACAAGAGCTGCCAGCACAGGTACTTTGATCTGCTTTTCTAAGGAAAGCAACTTTAAGGGATTTACAATATCACTTTAATTGAACAAACATATATCATTCACTTAGTTTAGGGGAAAAGCCAGCACCCTGAACTTCAGAGCAAATACAAACAGAAATTAAAAACATACATTATATAAACAGAGCAAATAACACAAACCGGTCTATCCATAGCAATACATAGTTATCAGAGAAGCACCAACATCTGGGTTTTTCCAAATCCAGGGGGCTCCAGTGACTACCCAGAATCTCCATACCAACACCCTTCCAGTGAGTGAGAGTCCCAAACAAAATGCTAACCTCTGAGTTTATATACCCTTCTTAGGGCCTGAAGGCTTCACACCTAATCAGCAAAAGGGTATGGGCCTGGGGCTTTACACCTAGTTAGCAAAAGGGTGTGGGCCTGGGATTTGCACCTAGTAAGACTTAATCAAAGGCACTTGATTACTTTAGCATTCTAAAAGAGAAAACAGTAAAAAAGTCTCACCTTAATTACCAATACAGGGTCATAGGTGCTCAGCCAGGGCTGAGACTTATTGGGGCAAGTGGGTAGTGTTCTTGGGAAGTCAGGAGTGGAGTGTTACAGAGACCCATGAACAGGGGGACGGAGTATGGGGGTGTAGGTCCTCAGCAGGGAGTATATACAGTGACTCTTTGGGGGAGATTGTGGGTTTCTTGGAGAGTAAAGGGTGGGGTTACAGTGACCCCCGAATAGGGGGACAACCTGGGAGATTGTAGGTTTTCAGCAGGGGGTAGATATAGAGATTCCTGGACTAAGGTGTTTGAGGGTTTTGGGGGATAACGAGTGAGGAATTACGGAGACCCCTTGAAAGGAAGAGGATTCAGGAGGTCACAGGAGCTCAGCAGGAGGTACACATATAAACTCCAGGAGGTAAATTGTTGGGCATCTTCATGAGTCAGGAAGGAGAAGTTATAGAGACCCCTTAACAAGGGGAGGATTTGGGGGGGTCATATGTGCTCAGCAGGGATCAGTAGATACAGAGACTCCTTGGTGAGAGGTTGTGTGGTTCTTGGGGAGTTTGGAGGTGAGAATTACTGAGACCCATGAATATAAATTGAATATGGAAGTCATATCTTCTCAGCAGGGTTTAGATAGAGACGTCTTAGAGAAAGTTGGGAGGTTCTTAGGGAGTCAGGGGAGAATTACAGAGACCCCCAAAAAGAGAGGATATGCGGGTAGTAGTTACTCAGCAGGGGGTAGCTACAGAGACTACTTGGGGCAAAATTATTGGCTTCTTGAGGAGTAAGGAGGGGCAGTTACAGAGACTCATGACCAAGGAGAGGATAAGGTGGCCGGTCAGGGGCTCAGCAGGGAAATAGATACAGAGACTTCTGGGGGGGGGAGAATTTTGGGGTATCTTGGCCAGTCAAGCAGCTGGGGAGATAGAGAGAATCCTGGGCCAGGGGCAATTGTGAGGGTCTTTAATATGTTAGCAAAGGTTAGGTACAGACTGTCACACAGGGGAGGGATGTGGGGGGTCTTTGAAAATCAGTGGGGAGGTAGATAGACCTCTGGGCAGGGGATTCTTAGGGCAAGGGGAGACACAGAGATACATAGTTAGGGGAGGTTGTGAGGGTCTTGGGGAGTCAAAGGGGAAAGACTCCCCCTGGGGGAGGTTATGGATATCTTGAGGAGTCAGTGTGTGGGAGCCAGTAGACCCCTGATTGGGGAGATGCTGCCTATGTTCTGGGAAGTCAGGAGGGGAGAGAAAGAGACTGAGGGAGAGCCTGTGGGGGTCCTGGGAAGTAAATAGTAGGGGAGCTAAAGAGATCTCTGAGCAGGGGAAGGATTTGAGGACTTGGGGAGTCAGCAGGGGAAACCCCTGCACAAGAGGAGAGTGTAGGGTTGTAGGGGGATCAGCAGGGGGCGACACAGTTCTGTAGGGAAATTGTAAGTCCTGGGGAGTCAGTCTGATGGAAGCACAAAGACTCCTTTGTCAGGGGAAAGTTGTGAAGGTACTGGGGAGTTAGGAGAAAGGAGATAAAGAGATGACTGGAGGAGAGTCTGTGGGGGTCTTGGGGAGTCAACAGGGGGAGAAACAGACACACCGGGGGAGAGGGGAGCAAGCATTTATTAAGGGCCTCCTGTGTGCTGGGCATTGTGCTAAGCACTTTACAAATATTTTCTCATTTGATTCTCACAACAACCCTGAAAGGCAGGTGTTGTTATTATCCTCATTTTCTTACAGATGAGTAAACTGAGGCAGCCAGATGTTAACTTGCTCAGGGTCACACAACTAGTAAGTGTTCAAGGCAGGATTTGAACTTGGATCTTCCTGTTTCCAGGTCCAGTGTTCTACCTACTATCCTACCTAGCTGCATGAGGAGAGTAGGAGGGAGAGACACCCCCGGGCAGGGAGAGAGTTGTAAGGTTCTTGGGGAGTTACGAGGGGGTAGATCCCCCAGGTGCAGAGGTTGTGGGGTTCTGGAGAGATAGCGGGGGGGGGGTAGATACTAAGACCCTTGGGCAAGGCCAAGTTGGGAAGGTTTAGGGAGTGAGGAGAGAGACATAGAGACCCCTGTTTAAAGGGGTTGGGGGGGGTCAACAGAAGGGAGAGAAGAGACCCTTAACAAGAGGAGGAAGGAGGGCATCATAGGTGCTCTGCACAGGGTAGACCCAGAGAATCTTGGTGGGGAGAGATTGTGGGGGTTTTGGGGAGTCAGACTGAGGGAGACCCAGTGCAAAGGGATGCTTTAGATGTCCTATGTATGAAGTCAACAGAGGGTGGATACAGAAACCCTGGGGGAGAGCCTTCAGGGGTCTTGGGGAGTCAGCAGGAGGAGACAAATAGACCACCTAGGGCAGAGGCTGTGGGGTGTTTGGGGAATCAGCAGGGAGTGGATCCAGAGATCCCCTGGGGAAGGCTGTGGGGATCTTGGGGAGTTAGCAGGGAGAGACAGAGAGAAAACCCTGGGTGGGGGAAGGCTGGCGGAGTAGTGGGGATTCAAAGAGAGAGAGACACAGAGAACCTTGTGGAGGATGATGTGGGGGACTTGGAGAGTCATTGGGGGGAGACACAAAGACTCATAGTGGGGGGATGTTGTCAGGGTTTGGAGGAGTCAACATGGGTAAGACCCCTGTGTAGCAGAGGATTTACATGGTAGATGTGGAGACTCATACGGGGTGCTTGGGAGCAGGGTCTTGGGAAGTCAGCAGAGGGAGACACAGCAAACCTTAAAGATTAGAAGGTGGTTGAGGTCTTGGGGAACCTGTGTGGGGGGAACAGAGACCCCTGAGGGGGAGGATGGGAGGATCTAGGGGAGTCAGAAGGTGGAGACAGAGCCCCTTGGGAGGGGAGCTTGTGGGGGTTTTGGAGGAGTGAGTAAAAGGGAGACACAGAGACCCCTGGGGGATGGTGCTGGAGGGGGTCAATAGAGACCCGTACGAAGAGAAAGGCTATGAGATCTTGGGGTGTCAGAAGGGCAGAGACAAGGAGCTCCTGGGAGTGGCTGTAGAGCAGAGACACAGAAATCTCTGGCAGGGGGAGGATGTAGGCATCTTGGTGAGTCAGCAGGGGCAGACACAGTGGTGGTCTTGAGTTGTTAACATGGTGAAACACATAGACCCCGGGGGGGGAAACTTTGGGGGGTCTTGGTTACTCAGCATGAGGGAGATACAGACCTTTTGTGTGTGGGGACTCTGGGAATCTTGGAGAGTCATCCATAGAGAGACACAGAGATCCCTGCCAGAAGAGGGGTGTGTGTGTGTGTGTGTGTGTGTGTGTGTGGTGGGGGAGGGGGGAAGAGTGTAAGAGAGTAAGCAGATGGGGGTGGGGGTGTGGGGGGAAGACACAGAGACCCCTGGGAGTGGAGGCTGTGGGATTATGGGAGTGTCAGGAAGGGATAGAGACCCCTGGAGAGGAAGCAGTGCTGTTTTGGGGACTCACCATGGGAGAGGAGACACGCCGGGCCCTTGGACAGGCGGAGTCTGTGCTGGTATTGAGTATCAACAGGGAGGAGACATAGACCGAGGACAGCTGTCTGGGTCTTGGAATCAGCAGGGGGAGATAGAACACTGGGAATGGGGGCTTGAGGTTCCTGAGGATTCCTTTAGGGGGAGACAGAGACCACATCAAGAGAGTATGAGGGGCTCATTGGTAGTCATGGGGGGGGGGAATACCGAAACCCCTAGGAGGGAGGCCGTAGAATCTTGAGGCATCTGCTGGAAAGAGACATGGGATATGTGGGGAGAGGCTTTGGAGGTCTTGGGGACTCCTGGGGGAGACACAGAGACCCTTGCCAGGGGAAGCCAACTTGAGGATTTAATAGGAGGAAGATACAGAGACCTGGGGACCAAGGGGGTGGGGTTGTAGGGGTCTTGGGCAGTTACCAGGAAGGACATGCCGAGCCCCTCGTGGAGTGGAGCGTTGGTGGGAGGGAAGCCTCTAGGTTCTTTGGGAATCATCAGGGGATGGACAGAGAGATTTCTGGTGGGGAGGAGACCGTCTAGGTGTGTGTGGGGGAGTCCACAAGTCCTCATTGCTGGGTGGGGAAACAGAGAGATCCTTGAGTTGGAGGTGGTAGGGGTCTTGGGAAGGCAGCACGGGGGACATTGGGGGAGCCAACAGGCGATCAGTAGAAACCTTTGAGCGGGGGGAGGGGCAAGGAACTGGGGACTCCTGGGGTGTCAGCAGGAGACAGAGAGAGCCTTGGCCGGGCCGGGGAATGGCTTAAGGACTCTTGAAAAACAAGCTGGGGCGAAGGGCTAGGGGAGGATTCTATGGATATACAGACTCCTGCATCAATTAATTCTCTGATGTCTGCATCAAAATTATTTCCTCTTACATTCCTTACGCTCTATTATCTCGAATTCCAGGGATCAGAATATAGGAACCCATCACAACTCAGGCAGATTTCCCCCAGCTGTGGCCTCAGTTTCCTCTGTGATAGACAGAGGCGGTGGGGGTGCTTAGTGTCTGAGATCCCTCCCAGCTCTGACATGCTGGAGTTCTCGAAATTTCCACATTAGCCTGAAGCTTGTCTGTACCTTGCTCCCACATTCTCAGACTGCCGCTGGGAGGCAGTATGGTCCCATCTTTGCTTCTCCCGCCCACTCCCCCCTCCCTGCTTGGAACTATACAGCCTCTTATTATTTTCATAGACCGAGTACTTGGGATTTATTTGAAGGGGAGGTGGAAAGGCAAGGCTGGTGCCAAGGGGAAGATTCTCTCTACCTAGGGTCAATCAATCCTGCTGGAGGACAGGTTTCAGCTCACCATAAAGAAGACCTTTGTGAAAATTAGGGCTGTCCAAAATTGAAAAAGGCTGCCTTGGGGAGGTAGTGAGCTCTCTATCACTGGAGGTGTTGAGACGGAGACTGCATAATCACTTGTCTGCTATACCACAGGCAGGATTTCTGGTTGGGGCAAAGGCTTGAACTAGGTGGTTGCTGGAGGAGGTCTCTTCCAGCTGTAAGATCCTATTATGATTTTGCAGAAGTGAGGGCAGGATCCTGGCTCCAGAACTGCAAAGGACCTCAGAGAGCGTCTAATCCCGCTTTCTCTTCCACCCCACCCCATTTTACAGTTGAGATAACTGTGACCCAAGTCACCCTCTAACTCCAGAATCTGGGCCCTGCTTAGGAAGGGGAGCTCATTGGTTAATTGAGGGGGTTGCAAGAACTCCTGGTTCTGTGGAGTATGCCCTGTACCTCCAGGCAGGCATGTAGGCAGCAGGCATTAATTAAACGCTTCCTTACTAGGTGCCAGGCCTGGTGCTAAGTACTAGGGCTACACATACAAGCAAAAAGAAAGACTGTCTCTTCCCTACATTCTGATGGGGGAAAGACAACAGGGAACTGAAAGGGGGGCACAAAGATGCCAACGTTGGGGCATAGAGGCAATGTCCTGAGAATCGAAAGCACAGATGGGAGAGGAATGAAGTATGGCTGGCATGTGGCCATCCCGAGATGGCGGCCCCAGGAAATGAACTCAGCAAAACTTTCTGGCTTGGGGAGGGGACTTACTTTGTTTTGGGTCTGAAGGTATTCTGAGGCATTAGACTCAAGGCACAATGGGGGGTTTAGTGGGGGGGCATAGTGAGCATACTCCCTTTTACTGTGAGTCTACAGATGATAGCATGCCTTGAGGTAAGTCATTCACTAATCCAACCAACATTTTTCATTTTTACAGAGTCCATAGTGTGCAGAGTACTGTCTTCCCGGCTAGAGAAGATACAAAGTTTAGATAATACCTGGGTTTGGTTCCCCATAGGGCTCACAGTCTAGTAGACGATAGCCATGACACTTAACACTTCGTGATAAAGGACATTAGAGAATCACAAAAAAGAGGTGTCACATAAGGTGCGAGGAGAAAGGTTGTTCCTGGGAGGCAGCAAGAACTGTATTGGGAGTCAGAGGGATTGGATTTAATTTATTAAGCACTTACTATGTGCCAGATACTGTGCTTAGAGAGGATTCCTCTAGGGGGAGACAGAGAATACAAGCAGAAATTGAGCTCTTGTCCTCAAGGAGTTTGCATTCTAATCCACATAAAAGGGACCTGAAAAGGAGGGAGGGCAAGATTTCGGGTGCCAGGAGCCAAACTAGGTTAGAAGTGAGTGTGACTGGAGTTAGCTACTTCAATATAGGCCGAGGACCTGGGTTCACATCCTAGTTCTCTTCCTAGCTTGTGACCTTTCATTTCTAAAATGAAGGGGTTTAGACTATACCTGTCAGCTGCTTTACTGTGCTCTTTCAGCTGAAGGGCTATTGTGTTCTTAGTTTAGGGTTAGAAGTCTCACAGGTTTGTCATCTCCCAGTAGGAGGTGGGAAAGGCACAGGCTCTCTCTCATCAACAAGTCTTCCTGGTTCAGAGCTGTAGTCCCCAGTGAAGGACCTCACCATAATTTGTGGAACAACTCATCTATTACCAATATTAATTAGCACAGTGAACTTTGTGAGGGCTTTCCAGTGAGAGAGAAAGGACAAGGAAGCCCTGCTGTCCCAAGAGCTTTGAGTTTCCTCGACCACATGTGTTCCTTACACGTCTGCCTTACTGCTTTCGTACATTAAGTTTGTGCCCTCTCAGCCCTTCCTACAGACTCTCTGTGTCCTTGTGGGAATATGTATTCTGGGTTTGGGGGGAAAATGTCTTGTAACAAATGTGTCTTTTCTAAGCGCTAATTGAATCTATAGGCTAATTTTTAGCAGGAAGCATAGCAGTGGGGGCTCTCATGAGATAGAGTGTTAGAAATTTGTGACCCACAGTGTTACCCTGGAAGCCAAGTGCAGAGTACTGGGTCTCTCTTCTGGGAACCCAATGTGCCAGTATAAGTACAAGTTAAGACAGGGAGTCTAGACGAGGCGCTATAATTCCTATAACCTCTTCTAGTTTAAAATGCTAGGATTTTATGCTGCATTGGCTCTTACTTCTAACTCCATTCAACAAGCATTTATTAAGTGCCTACTGTGTGCCAGGCATAGTGCTAGGCACAGAGATACAAAGACAAAAATGAAAGAATCCCTGCCCTCAAGGAGCTTACTGGGTTGATTTAATATGTGAGCAACTTATAGTACAAGTTGGGGAATGAAGAGATCAAAGAAGACATAAGAAAACATGCTCTAAGAATATCTGAGGACTGAGAGAGCCCTAATAGTTCCTCAGTACTCCCACTGAAGCCTTCATCTCTTCTTGCTTAGGCTTTTATAAAAACCTTCTCACCAGTTGTCTTCCTCTCCTCTCTTCAATCTCTCTCCCCCTCTGTTGCCTGTGTAATTTTCCTAAAGCACCCCCATGATCCCATCATTTCCCTCTTCAAACCCCCACTGTGGCTAACCATTGTTTGCCAAACTTTAAATTCCTGGCCTTGGAAATCCAGCTCCAACCTATCTGTACTTTCCTCCATGTAGTCTATGTTCCAGCTAAACTGGCCTACTCTCCATCCCCCTTCTCAGCCTGCCTCTTCCATCTCTATATCATTGCTCATGCTGACCTCCATGTATGGAATCAACTTTCCCATCCTCAATCTCTGTTAAAGTTCTTCCCTTTTCCTTCGAGGCTTGACTCAGATGTGACTTTCTTCAGGGACCCCTTCCCTGACCTACCTATTATGTAGGTAAATGTGACTTCTCCTTCCTCAAACTTAATTTCTTATAACACTGCTCCTGAGTGGGGTTGGCCCCATGCCATGAAGCTATAAACTCCGTGTGGACAGGGATTGTTGGTGTTTTTTCACCTTCACCTGCCCAAATCTTAACACAGTTTCTGAAGTTTTTTTAAGCTTTAGTAATGCTTTTTGTTTTCATATCACATTCCTTTCTGGTTATATTCCTCCTTACCTAGTAAGTCTTCCCTTGTAATAAAGAAAAAGTAAACAATTAAGCAAAGCCAACTGACACATTGACTACACCTGACAGCATACGTAACATTCCATACCCATAGTCCACCACCTTCCCAACAAAAGAAGGGAACTACATTACTTCATCTCTCCTTTGGGGTCAGGATTGATCATCATATTAATAAGTATCTGTTGAAATGAAAATCTTTCTACCAACATTAAGATGTCAAAGTATTATAGGTGCTAACTTTAAGGGCCCAGCTGCCATACTGGTTCCTGAAGCTGCTAAGGAGACAACTAGCTGGCAGTTCCAAGGTTGGAGCTCTCTTCTTTTTTTTTTTTTTGCTTTTTGGCAGGGCAATTGGGGTTAAGTGACTTACCCAAGGTCACACAGCTAGTACATGTGTCAGGTGTCTGAGGTCGGTTTTGAACTCAGATCCTCCTGACTCCAGGGCTGGTGCTCTACTCACTGAGCCACCTAGCTGCCCCTGGAGCTATCTTCTACAAAGAGAATAAAGCTCCCATGTTCCCATATGCTGTCATTGATAGCTTCTCTACTCTCAGGACTGATTGCTTAGAGGATAAACAGATGTCATAGACTTTTAGCTTGTTCATGTATGTTGTAGATACAGGAGCAAAGTTGAATGCCATGGCTGCTGGCAAGGGGTATGAAAATGAGGACAATGATGCCAGCATTTGTTTCCTATTCATTGGCATTGAAAAGAATCATTTGATGCACACAAACGCAGGCTATAGAAATTCCAGAAGGGGCTGGTGACATGAAATCCAAATCCTAGGAGCTCTGAGTTGGAAGGACCTTTGAGGTTACCTAGCAGAATCTTTCCTTGTAGCATGAATCCACTCCACAACCCACCCCTAATCAATCCTCTTTTGAATGTCTTTTGAGTTTTTCAAACTCTATTTTCAATGGTTCGCAAACACAGCTAAGAAACAACTATACACCCTATAATTTTCTAAATCAAATTGCTTTCTAACTTGCATAAAATGAAAACTACAAGAATCGTGTTTTCTCTTATTTCTGCCACCCAATGAATAAGCTATGTTAATCTCTGTTTCGTTAATTTCAGTTCTTCCAACTCTTTCGCAGAACACTAGAACTGACAGAGATCTTAGGAGAAGGAGGAGAGAGCCTGAAGGCTTCATGTAGGAGGTGGAGCCTGAGCTGTCTTGAAGGAAGCTGAAGTTCTAAAAAGTGGAGATGAGGAGAGAGTGCATTCTAGGCGTGGGGTGCAACCTATTTAAAGGCATAGATGTGGGAGATGGGATGCTATGCTTGAGGAACAGTTAGATCAGTTTATCCAGAAGGTAGAATGGGTGAAGGAGAGTGATCATAAATAAGTCTGGAAAGGTAACTGGGCTCCAGATGGTGGAGGGTTTTAAGTGGCAAGCTGAGGAGTTTGTATTTTATCCTAAAGTCAATGGGAAACAACTGAGAATGTTGAGCAGGGGAAAGTCAAACCTGTGCCTCAGGAAGATTATTTTGGCAGCTTTGTAGAGGATGGGATGGAGTGGGGGAGGTCTAGAAGCAGAATGACTAATTAGAAGGCTTATTACAGTAGTCCAGGTGAGAAGTGATGAGAACTTAAACTAGACTAGTGACTGACTTAAGTGTGGGTGGAAAGAAGAGAATAAATGGTAGAATGTTGTAGAGGTAGAATCAATAAGACTTAGCAACTGATTGTCTATGAGGGATGAGTTGGGGGTGATGGAAGTTTCAAATGTGGGTGATCGTAAGAATGGTGCTATCCTCAACAGAATTCAGTGGAGTTTGGAGGAGGGGCAGATCATGGGAGAGGGGAGAAAATAATGACTTCCATTTGGGACATACTGAGTTTGAGATACCCATGGGACATTCCAGGCAGAGATGGCCAGTAAGCCCAGGTGGGAATGGAGTTCAGGTGCGATACCAAGGTTGGATATAGAGATCTAGCAGTCATCTTCAGGGACATGATAATTGAAATCATGGGAGTCGATGAGATCACCAAGAGACAAGATGTTTAGAGAGAGAAGATAAAGACCTTTAGGAGCCGCCTACACTTAGACAGTATGAGAATGGGTGATGATTCAGTGACAAGTAGGTGGAGAAATCAGAGTAAAATCATGGAAACTGATGGGAGGACCCAGTGTTGTCAATATGTCAAAATCTTCAGCAAAGTCCAGAAGATTGAGACCTGGGGAAATGCCATAGGCTTTATTAGAGCAAGTGCCCCCAATCACACAGCCTGGTAATCTGTTCTCCTTGTTACACATACACTACACTCTGCCAGTTCCACCAGAGCAGCTTCTCATAATACATCTCTGCTGAATGAATTTTATTTTGGACATGTTGAGTTTGAGATGCCCATGGAATAGCCAAATGGAGATGTCTAGCAAGCAGTGGCTGAGGTGGGCCTAGAGTTCAATAGAGACACTGGAGCTGGATATAGAGATCTGGGGGTCATCTGCATGGAGATGATAACTGACTCCATGGAAACTGATGAGATCACTAAATGAGACAGTACATGGAGAGAAGAGAAGGGCCTTTGGGGGCCACCTACATTCACAAGATAGGAGATGGATGATGATTCAATGAAGGAGAAAAACAGGAGGGGAAACAGGAGAGACATCAGGAAGGGACAAAATCCAGAAGGAGGGTGTTGGCAACTGTGTCAAAAGATGCAGAAGAGTTGATCAGAATGTGGATTACAAAATATCATGTGATTTAGCAACGTGATTGCCTGTGATCACACAGCTAAGATATACCAGAGCAAGGGCCTGAAAGCTGGCCCACTGTTCTTTTGTTACATTATGCTGGGCCTTTTTGGACATGTCTCCTCTCTATCCATGGCATAAGCCGAGGGGTGTGCTGGAACCACCTCTAACCGAGAGGTTCAGTGTCCAATGTGAGCATCCAAACCTCAGAAATTGTCAAACACTACAAATCAGGGCTTGATTTGTTGTTTTGTTGCTTGACTAGACTTAAGAAAGTGATGGAGAAAATATGAATAATGCCAGTTGAACTCCAAAGTGTGCTGTGTGTTTTCAGAGAGCCAGTTGTTAAAACATTTATTAGCACAACACTGCATAAACCTCAGGGAAACAGACAATTCAGCAAAGAGGTTCCAGATAGAGCTGGACTCGTCATGATTCTAGGTGGGGCAGCCTCTCAGAACCAGTTTCCCCATCAACTAACAGACAATGCCAGGAATGTTCATAGTGATATGTAAAATCTGTGAGTCACTTATATGATGCACTTCAGACTCCTAGAAATTTTAAGGGAACAATAAGAGTTCCTCCACTAAGGTCAGCCAATCAACAAGCATTTATGAAGCACCTATTATGTGCCAGGCACTGGTATGAGGTATTGGGGCCAAAAGTGGAATAGTACTTGCCTTCAGGGAGCTTACATTCTATTTTTGATGCTGTACCATGGCATGCAGGTGACTCTGGGCTCTGCAAGACTAGGCTACTAGAGCCCAAGATCTCTTTGCCATTTTTGACAGACCTTGAATACAGCCTGGGCATGGGCTGTGCTTCTGTTATCCTAGGACAAGTCCAATTAAATGTGAAAGAGCTCATCACCTGGTTAGCTACCAGGAATGAGTCTGTCTACCAGGGCAACTCCCAAAGACCATCTAATAACCATAAGATGCAGTGTGGAATAGTGGATAGGGCACTGGATTTAGAATTAGTAAGACCTTGGTTTAAATCCCACTTCAGACCCTGACTAACTATATGGCCCTTGGCAAATCACTTGACCACTCTGTGCCTTAGTTTCCTCATCTGCAAAATGAGGAGGGTTGGATTTGTTAGCCTCTAAGGCCCCTTTCTGTTTTATATCTACGATCCTATAAACTGTACAGGAACTGCAAGCTGTATTGGGATTGATGAAGAAACCAAAGCTTATAGACCCCAGCCAGGCTTCATTTCTCACCCTTGAATGGTCTGCATTCCTTTTCTCACGCAAAGCACGAATACATTTGACCGTCATGGAAATCCATACTACTAAAGATTGAAGTCATCAAAGCTATTATGGAAAAGTTGATGCTCCTGCTTTCTCTAAAGGCCATAACTAGTCTTTCAAGGTCCCAGAAGACCTAGCTCACTGAGATAAGATGCCCCGTCCCTTAATTCTCTGGCGAGAAAGGAGCTTCAGCAGCAGTGGAAAGTCATAGCTTTCTGCTCTGTTGCACACAGTTCTTCAGTATCAGTCTTTGCTGGGTGTTGGTCAGTGTGATTTCTCGTCTTTGGGCATAGTAAGCCAAAGTCTGTGTTCTTCCTGTGACAGGCTACAGTGCTCTCATAAATACTTCTTCCAGAAACTAATTTAGCTGGTTCCACTTAAGTGAACTGGGAAATGGCCCAATAGACAAGCTGAAGTGGGCGGTACAGGTAAATGTGCCAGTTATGCAAACTCACTGGATCCCAAGGCATTGTAGCTCTGGGGGAAAAACATAGACTCTAAGGGCATTGCATACTTTCTCATCTCCTGATGTGTGCGATTTCAAGAAATTGGGTTGTTCTTGTGGGACTCTATACCCTTTGGAACACAGGGTTTGGCACTGGTCTAGCCCAATACTCTCACTTTACAGAGGAGTCTCAGAGAGGGAGAGTGACATGCCTAGGCCACACACCTTCGCCTAGTAGGTGGCTGAGTCAGGATTCAAACCCAGGCCATTGGGTTCAAATACAGTGCTCTTTCTATCACACAATAATACCTTCTCTGATCTAATGGAAAGAGCACTTGAAGAAGTTGGTGGATGAGATTAGAAGGCTCTGTCAACGTGGAATTGAGTATGTAGTTTTACCCAGGGATTACCAGGGGTCAGGCTAAAATCTCATGTTAGTTTACTATCACATCTACTCATTAGACATCATGAACATTTCTGTAAAGAACAAATCTGTAGAGAGTATTTGGAGGAAAGCTATATAAGCAAAGATGAAAGCATAAGGTATTAGGAAGAGATTTCAGTAGGAAGGCTAGAATCACCTCGTCAGTACAGCCCTCTTATTTCCTGGAAGAGGCAGGTGAGGCCCAGAGAAGAGGAATGGACTTATTCAGTGTCAGATGGGTAGGTAGAGGCAAAGCCGGAGACCCACATCTCCTAAATTTTCACCCAGTGTTCATGCCCTGCTGCTATGCAAATAGTAGATGATTAATAAATATTTGTTGAGTGAATGAATACCTGTATTCAGGTCAGGATATCTGACTTGATTATTTCTCTAATGACAACGAGCTTATCTGGATACAGCCAGATAGAATAAATGAATGTTTGCATGAATTAATGAAAAGCAGTTATTAAGCTCTTACTATGTGCCAAAAACTGGATTCCAGGGACACAGATACAAAAGCGAGGCAATCTGAAGGTCCTGCTGCTAGTCATGGGCAAACTTAGGGCTGGAATGAGCTCAGGTCTGGAGATTCATGATATAGTGTGCCATACATACTCCAATGGCCTCTTCCAATTAGGTCACTGCAAATCACTTCACTTATCTGATCTTTCTCATTTTTATTTCTTTGCATGGTTCAATTTAGTATTTTGTATTCAACGAGCATTTATTAATCACGGACTCTGTGCAAGTAGTAGTTTTCAGAATCCTAGAACCTTGGAGTTAGAAGGGACCTCAGCAGCTATCCAACCCCTCCCCAAAAGGAAGCCCCACTACAATAGACTGGATAATTTGTCAACTAGGCTCTTCTTGGAGACCTCCAAGGAGGGGGAGCCCAGCATCTCTCCAGGCTATCCACTCTGGGGTAGCTCTCATTGCTACAAAGATTTTTCCTGATGTCAAGCCTAAATTTGCCTCTTTGCAGCATATGCCCATTGTTTCTGGTTCCGTTCTCTGGGGCCAAAGAGAACAGATTGAATCTCCTCTTCTTTCTGACAAGTACTTAAGACAGTTATCATATCCCTCCCAAGTCTCCTGTACTCCAGGCTAAGCATTCCCAGTTCCTTCAACAGATACTCGTATGGAATTGATTAAAGACTCTTTATCATCATGGTTGTCCTCTTCTGGGCTCTCTATAGCTGATCAGTGCCTTTCCTAGACTATGGTACCCAGACCTGGACACAGTACTCCATGTGAAGCCTGACCAAGCAGGACAATCATCTATCTAGTCTTGGAAGTTATGCCTATCTTTAATGTAGGCCAAGATTATAGCAGGTTTTTGGCTACCACATCACACTTCTTTCCTAGTTCCAGGCTTCTTTCTTTAAAATAAAAGTTTTGTTGATGCTTCTCCCTCTCTCCCTTCCTCCCTCCCTCTCTTCCTTCTTCCCTCCCTCCTTTCTTCCTTCCTTCCTTCCTACCTCCCTCCTCTCCCTTCCTCCCTCCCTCTCTTCCTTCTTCCCTCCCTCCTTTCTTCCTTCCTTCCTTCCTTCCTTCCATTCTTTCTTTCATCACTCTCATTTTCCAATGAATTCCTCCTCTTAATAGAACTGTTCCTTGTAACAGGTAAGTACAGTTAAGTAAAATAAATTGACACGGTCACATCTGGAAGTGTATGTCTCCTTCTGCACCTGTAGTCTACCACCACAGAGAGGTAGGAGGCATACTTCACTTCCAGTCCTCTAAAATCCTGAGTGGTCACAGCATCGATCAAGGTTTGGAAGTTGTTCAGAGCTATTTCCATTGTGGTCACTGAATAAATCATTTTCCTGGTTCTGTTCACTTCATTCAGTGTCAGCTCATACAGATCCTCCCAGGTTGTTCTCAATTTCTCATATTTTTCCCTTCTTTCCCATACCTTCTTTTTTGATCAATGAAAGAATCTGCTAATCTCATCGCTCTTTACCTATATGTACTGGGGAGGGGCCAAGGAAGAAGATGAGATTCTGGTATTCCTTGCACCTGATGGCCCTTGGGTTGTTTGCTATCTTGCTAGTGAGTGGTCAGCCTTGGACAAGTGGTCAGGCACACAGAGGTTGTCAGCTTTAGGTCATGTTGTATTTACCTTCCTAGTATGAATATTGGTCAGACCTTGCTAATGAGATCTCATTGAAAGGATCCATATAAATATATAAATACAAATATATATGTTTGTGCGTACATATATATGAACTGAAAAATAATTACAACATAAAAAACTGATTGTGGAAATGTTTTTTAAAAACCCTTATTCCACTTTAAATAATAATATTTTATTTTATTCTCACCATGAGAGGCAGTGTATTAAAATGGGAAAAAAAGCAGCTTCAGAGTTAGAAGAGCCAAGTTCAAATCTTGGCTCTGATGCTTACTTACTGTGTGATTCTGGATAAGTCACTTATGGTCCTAGGATTTCAAGCTAGAAAGAACCTTAGAGATCATCTAGTCTTATCCTCCTTTGTTTTTCCAGATAAAGAAACCCCAGCCCAGAGGAAAGACATGACTTGCTAAGATCACACAGATAGTTAGCAGTAGACCTGGAGTTTGACTTCAGGTCCTCTTCCAAATCCAATACTCTTCTTGCTACATCACAATATAGTCTCTTGACATCTTTGGCCCTCAGTTTCCTTCTCTGTAAAATGAAGGGGTTACTAGATCAGGGGTTCTTTACCTGGGGACTGTGAACTTGGTTTTGTCTTAATGTTTGGATCACTATATTTCAATAGAATTGGTTACCATTATAATTCTATGTATTTTATTTTATTCATTTGAAAATATGATTCTGAAAAGGGGTCCTGAGGCTTTCCTAGATTGCCCAAGGGGTCTAAGACACAGAAAAAGTTAAAAATCTCCGGACTAGGTGATCTCCAAGGCCCGCTCCAAGAGTGGAGCCCTATGAACTATGAACTATCTTTACTCTCTTCATTATTTTTTCCTCTCTTCCCTGCCTACAGCGCTAAGAGCACAATTATGGGTTGCGCATGGGTTTCATACAAGGTAGATTTTGAAAAAACCATCCAATCCATATTTGGATCAATATGGTCTATTCTTGAGGACTAAAATGGATACTTCTCAGATCAGTTTTGTACTTGTGAACTCCTGTGCTCTACTGAGACTGTGAAAGCTCATTTTCTGTTGCTGTTGCTAGTTAGCACATTTTGGCTGAGACCTAGAGGAGGATTTCATGAGAAATAGCTTGGCTGGTAGCTGCACATGGCTGATTATACCTGATTAGTATCCATGTTGAAATTTTAAGTTCATACTATGGTCTTGGCATGGTCACAAGATGCTTTGGCCAACTATGTTACTCTAGCAGGACTGTCCATCTTGGACTTAGCTGGGCTGTTGTATTTAATTGCCGTAACTGCTGAGGTCCCCAAATAGACTTTTCTTTTTGCCTCTCAGGCTACCACCAGTAGCCTTTATATTATCACCTTGGAGAGGCAGCTATCACATTAATCTTTCAGGGCAGTGATGGGACACAGGGTTATATTTTGCCCAGGACCAAGGCCAAGAAACTTATGTCGATAACTCCTTCCTTACCCATGCTGCTATGGGTGCTAGTTCCTGACACTTGCTAATACTCTAGGAAAATACCCAGACCAGGCCAGGCCAGATGCTCTAGAATTTGGATTTTGGGAACTAAAGTTATATATAGGAGGTCTTCTCTTTTCACCATCTGGATGGCATTCTCCCAATGTTGGGCTTTTGAAATTTGCACGGTGATCAGTGCCACTATCAAGACTGCCTTGAGGCCAAGAGTTCTAGTCTTACAGTGACTAGAACTCCTTTTCTATGTGGTTATTCTTCCATTTTCATATGGAAGAGAGAGTGAGGTTGGACTTTGTGAAATTCTGCCTCACTTAAATCCAATTCATGTGCAAGTCATTCCATGATATCATTGGTCCTCTTTGAAAATGAAGGACTAACAACAACAATGTGGCTCTGCCATCTCATTGGCATGAGTACTCTATCAATGGGTGTGGCCTCCTGCCTGTGCGGCTCTTCTCTTTCCATAAGTCCCCCATGGAGGATGGGGGGCTGTCTCCACTTGTCCTAATCTATATCTGGCCACTGGACCCAGATGGCTCTGGAGGAGAAAGTGAGGCTGGTGACTTTGCACAAACCTCCCTCACTTAAATCCAATTCATTTGCAAATCATGGCATCACGTTCCTGATGTCAGGGTCCTCTTTGAGGATGAAGGACAAACACCACCACCACAACAACGAGGACGGACCCAAAGCAATGCTCAGATTCTTTGACCATTTCCTAGATACCAGTGGGGCACTTGGACCAACCATCTTTTGTACTGACTGGCCCATTTCCTTTTCTGGACTGACCTGTCCTTTTAATGCTACTTGTGAACAAGCTATCCTTGACAATATGTTGCGGCCATGTTTCAATTGAAAGATTTTTTAAAATCCTCAATGGATCTCTTCATAGAATCATGGGACATAGAATGCTGGTGTAGGAAAAGATCTTAGAGACCATCTAGTCCAACCCTTATTTTACAGAGGAGGAAATGCCAGGCCCAGAGAGAGGAAAGGATTTGGCCATGGTCATATGACAAGACAAGTTTGTGGTAGAGGGAAGAACTAAATGCAGGGGTCCTGATTCCTAGTGTAGGGCCCTTTTCATAAAAGACAGTAGAAGGGGCAGTAGGTGGTACAGTGGGTAGAGCACTGTCCCAGCCTCAGACACTTACTAGTTGTGTGACCCTGAGCAAGTCACTTAACCCCAATTGCCTCCCTCCCAAAAATATGATGGGAAGAGTGAAAAAAGGCACCATTTCTGTTAAGTAGACCATAAGGTACAAGGAGGAAAGATGGATGCCAGTTTCAAATGGACTATTTTATACCTTTTAGTAAAGGGGTTGTCACCTTTGTAGCATTTCTCATTGTCTACAGTCCTTTATAAATCCTTCTCACAACTGCCCTAAAATTTTATACATAAATAAATGGAGACAAAAGATATGGCACCTGACCCCATTCTTTTTTTCTACAGGTAAGGCAGACAAGCTTTTATTATCTTTTAGCTACAGAAACAGTATCAAGCAGATTCCTTAAACCATGATTTCACAAGACATATTTTTCTGTGATTATTTTTAAGAAACTGAGATTCAGTAACATCCCTCAATTACACTGGTACTTTGATCGCTCCAGTACAATCTTCATGTGCAAGAAAAATACCATCAAAGGAATAGTTAAAGTAGTTAAATAGTTAAAATTAATAGTAAAAGTAATAGAGATAACTTTTGATGTGCCAAAAGAGGTACACTACTGCATCTAAAATGAACTTATCTTTTTCTAATATTCATCGTAAGTTCTTAAACTGTCCTTGTTATATAGCTAAAATACAAACATGCAAATATCACCACCTTATGCCTCATTAATATTTACTATATTATCACTCAGCCTTTCTTCAAAAATTCAATGTATTAGTTTCCCTCTATAGATTTAATCAACCTTAAAAGACTATTTGCATTTATAACTATTTTCTTGCTTAGCAGATTGATTTTACATTTGGTAGCCCAGCTGTGTGTATACTAATTTAAAGTCTTTACTTCTTAATATATTTTTCTACATTTCACAAGCCCTAAGTTATTACATAACCTGCTAATGAACGTACACTCTATACTCTCTATATTTTAAACGTCATATAGGTGATTTATAAATGCCAATTAATAATCAAAACAATAAATACAACTTAACTAGTTATGAACCTAAGAACAAAATTAAATGTGTATATTTCTTTAAATATTTCTCTAAGTCATGTCTACAATGGCAAATAACATCTACTTATAGTAAGAACTTGATTTAGTTGACTTCTGTCTGGCTTCTGTTCCTTTTACTTTAGTCTTAAAATTAATTAGGTACCACTGTCTTATATACTCTAAATTGCAGACCAGATGCTTTTATTCCCATGCCCACAACCCAAATTATAAATGCTACACTTTCCAAACTGGGAGGAAGGCACCAGCAATGTGGCAGCTAAACAGGATGCTGTATGTAGGGGGTGATCAACAAATATTTGTTGAACATAAAATGAATGATTTGAAAGAGAGTTATTGTTGCACTAGTATATTTATTATTATTCTATAGAACTCAATCCACCAATATTGTTCAATCATTAACTTGGAATTTTGAAATAAAAGGCAACAAATCATTAAATAATTACTTAAAAAAGTTAATTCTAGTTACTATATGAGTACTTGATAAAAGAAAAACATGCAATACTCATAGTATCTTCCATGTGTAACAAAATGAGGCATTGATAACTGTAGAATAAGAACTTGGTTAATTTCTACGGACTGATGCAGGTAGAATTCTATTTTTCCAACCCACGAGAACTTTATTATCCCAAACTTAATTCCTCCATCTCCCTGGATACATAGTATTAGTGGAAGGCTGGTGCAAATATAAATATACAGCGTTTAGACATTTTAATGTCTTGTTTGTCTCGTTTTTCAGGGTTTGATATTTTCCCAACTATGCAAATGTTTAATTAAAGTATGCTTTGAGCACTAAGATTAGTTAGTTACAATGTTCAGTTTTTACTATTCTGGAGCCAATCGCCCACTTTCACTTCTAGTGCAGTGATAAGATAACACTATGAATTCTTTTATTCAAGAACATTTTGATAACTCCTTATGTTAAAGCCGCTGGTATAATATTTCCATTCAGTTACAGTATAATAGCGATGGCACAAACATTGATGATACACTTCCTAGTTTGATTCTCCCATCTTATGGTACAGGTTCCATCAGATGTGGTATCCCTAAAACATGAGCTGGCTGTGTGTGAACCAGATCTACTCTTCTGCACAAGTAACTGTATATTTATACATCTTTCCGAACTTTACCAAATGTATTTAGGATTGTTCCACTATAGCTGCAGTCCATGAGTTTACATTATTCTGATTATAATCCACACTGCCTGATAAAGCATCTATACACTCTTTCACAATATTGTGTGCATCAGCATAGAAGCCAATCTCTCTTTTTTTTTTTGCAGGGGGGAAGGCAGGGCAATTGGGGTTAAATGACTTGCCCAAGGTCACACAGCTAGTAAGTGTGTCAAGTCTCTGAGGTCACATTTGAACTCAAGTCCTCCTGACTCCAGGGCCCGGGCTCTACTCACTGCGCCACCTAGCTGCCCCCATAGAAGCCAATCTCATTGTGGTGGGGCCAATATTCCTCCATGGCAGTGGCCAGAACCATTCTTTTTTTCTCTAAGAACAAAAGATTTATTTCCATACTGAAAGTAACCAGGGCAAAGAGAAATAGTCCAAGTACAAACCAAGAGATAGAAGGGAAAGGGGAGAGGGAGTCAGAAGAAGAGTGACACTAGACTCTTGGCTCTGTGGTTGATGGTGTTTGTCAAAAAGTTCACTACTCGGGGCTCAGCCTTAGAGATGGCCTATGGTCAGCCTCATAATGTAGCAGGCCAATCTACCTTCCCAGGGCCCTCTTCGCTTTGGCCCCCCCTGGCCAAAGTGGACATACTCTCCCATTCCCCAAAGACTCCTAGAACTTGATGTTCTCTTTATCTTTCCCCAGGTCGACCCCTATATTTGGAATGCCCTCCTACAACATCTCTGCCAATTGAAATGGGGTCTGGGAATGCAGGATTTCAAGCTAGAGTGAACTTTAAGGTTCATCTAGTCCAAGGGTTCATAACCTAGGATCCATAGCATGGGTCCATGGACCAGGGACTTCAGAGGGTCCATGAATTGGTTTTTAAAAACATATTTTGATAACCAATATTTCAATATAATTGGTTTATTTTGTAATCCTGTGTATTTTATTTTATGCTTTTAAAAAGATTTTTTTGGAGAAAGGGCCCACCAGTTTCACCAGACTGCCAGAAGGACACAGGGCACACACAAAAAATTAAGATTTCCTGATTTGAATTTCTTCATTTTTTAAAAATAGAGTATGGATCTGAGATCTTGAAATACTCTTCAAGGCCTGGTTCAAACACCTCCTCCTCAGTATGAGCTTCCAGTTCCCCCAATGTATCACCTTATTTTATTTATTTTTAATAGATTTTTTATTGAAATCTTTTGCTTTACAGATATTAGATTTCTCTCTATATCCTTCTACCCCACCCCAGAGAGCCATCTCTTATAACATAGAATTTTTTAAATGAAAAACGAGAAATCTCTATTTCTAACAGTGTTTATACCTCATTCTACCTAGTATTTGTTATGGAGAGTGAGGATCCCATTGATCTAAACTCTCTCCAGTCTCTTAATAGGCTTGCACCTGGTTCCCCCTCCCTGCTATCCTTTATGCCCACGCCGCCAAGGCACTCTTGTTTCCTAAGTAGCCTTGGGGATGAGGGAAAGGTGTAGTTAGAACTATGCCATTCAGGTATAAAATCTCTCCTCCCTGCTTCCCACATTCTTATGGGCCCAGAGCTGCACACAATCTCTGATCTCAAAGCACCGGCAAGGTGTTTCAGTCTCTATCTTGGAGGAGTTCAGGCTCCCACTGTTCTGCCGCAAATCCATGCTCTCTCGCAAATTACTGGATTGAGCCTAGAGTTCTCCCGTGGACACTCTTCTTTTTCTTCTGTGGATCATTGGCAAAGTTCTCTACAGAAGCACCCTCACTCATATGCACTAAAACACTGTTAATATTCACTTTAACACCTGCGTCTCAGTCAATCCAAACCCAAGCCAAATGCTCTTTCCGAGCTCAGTTCTTCACACACTCCTTACTCCACACCCAGGGGATGGTGCTTATACCACCACACCAAACAGAACAATCACCAGCATCAAGAGATATTCTTGTAGCCTGGAGAATTGCCAGTTACTGGCAACTGCCATGCCCTTTTGTAGCTGCCCCCCCAATCTTTCAAATTGGGCATCTCTGAATCTAAAAGTATTCTAGCTATTTGCATAAATGTTTCATCTACACAAATAGTTAACTAGACTGTTATTTCCCTGAGGGCAGGGATATGTTTTATTTGTCTTGGTATCATCCCCATGGGACCCCGGACAGAGCATTACATACAGCAGGTGCTCAGTAAATGTTGAGGGAATGAAGAATGAGAGCCAACTCTGTCCTCATACAGAATTCTTGAACTTCGCTTTGTGAAATAAATTCTGGCAACAGTATTCTGTTGTACTCTTAAGCCGAGTCCAATTCTCTGGCCTCAAGGGCATGCTAAATTCTGTTGCTTCTAACAATTCATCAAACATCCAGTCATGTTCTGAGCCTTCAGTCCTAGAATAACCCCGGCTTCTAAACTTTGGGATCCATATAAGCTTCGGGACAAATTGCTTGCAGCAGAACTTGGGAGCTATTTACTGACTTCAGTTTTGCCCATGTTTTCTTAGCGATGGGTTTGCTTTTGACTCTGTCAACATGGATTACTTCTGATGATGGATACCAGATTCTCCTTTAATGCCCCAAGATTGGACTAGAGCATAACATCCTGAGAGAATATATTGTTGGATTGGTATTGACCATAAAGCAGAACGTAGGATTTTGAGATTTTGACTTCAGGTTTTCATCAGTGCAGTTTGGTTTAGTTCTTCTCTCCCCTCCCCTCCCCTCCCCTCGCCTCCCCTTGCCTCCCCTCGCCTCGCCTCTCCTCCCCTCCCCTCTCCTCCCCTCCCCTCTCCTCTCCTCCCCTCTCCTCTCCTCTCCTCTCCTCTCCTCTCCTCTCCTCTCCTCTCCTCTCCTCTCCTCTCCTCTCCTCTCCTCTCCTCTCCTCTCCTCTCCTCTCCTCTCCTCTCCTCTCCTTTCTTTTCCTTTCCCTCCCTGTTTTCCTCCTTTCCTCTCTCCCTCCATTTTTCTTTTCTTCTCCTCCCCTCTTTTCCTCCCTCTCTTTCCTCTTTCCCTTCTTCCTTTTCTCTCCTTCTATTTTTTCTCCTCTCCTCTCCCTTTCCTTTCCTCCCCTCCTTTCACTTTCCTTTCTTCCTTTTCTCTTCATTCTCTCCATTCTCCAGTGCTCTCCCAGGCCATCATGATCCTTCCCTCCTTCCTTCCTTCTTCCTCCTTCCTTCCTTCCTTCTTTCCTTCCTTCCTTCCTTCCTTCCTTCCTTCCTTCCTTCCTTCCTTCCTTCCTTCCTTCCTTCCTTCCTTCCTTCCTTCTTTCCTTCTGTATCCGCCAGGGCCACCAGGAGAAGCGAACTGTCAAAGGAAGAAGAGTTTAAGTAGTAGTGATTGGTGACTCTGTACTGAGAGGTTCAGAAGCAGCTATCTGTCGATCTGACAGAAACAATGGAGAGGTCTGCTGTCTTCCCAGGGCATGTATCCAAGATGTAACCAAGAGTCCCCTGAGCCTTTTCAAGACCGAAGAACACTATTTACTAGTAGTGATTCAGGTAGGGACAAATGATACTGCCAGAAGGAACCTAGGAAGGCTAGGGATTATGAAGTCCTGGGAAAAAAATTGAAGATCTTAGGGGCAGAGGTAATATTTTCATCATTGCTGCCAGTTGAAGGGGTGGGAGGAGGGCTTTAGAAGTGAAAAGCAGATTTGGGAAATGAACAACTGTCTAAGAAGGTAGTGTCTGAGAACATGGTATGGATTTCAAAACCATCGTTCAGAATATAGGAATTATGGCCTTTTGGCCAGGGATGGGGTCCACTTAGTATGGGCTTATAACATTTTCCTGTAATCTTGACAATTTGATTGAGAAGGCTTTAAACTTCATAAGAGGGGAGGAGGAGAGGGGAAGCTGCCTACGTACAACCACCAAGTCAGATTCCACAGAGTATAAGGGTAGCAATAATAAAGACCAGTAACTCCTAGGAGGTAATTTTCAAAAAGAAAGCCAGCCTTAGTTGTCTGTACACTGGAACACTACTACTACTACTACTACTACTACTACTACTACTACTATTACTACTACTACTACAACTACTACTACTACTACTGATAATAGTAATAATAAAGGCAAAGTAATAATGATAAAGTGACCTAGAGATCCTGATGCAAGGAGGCAAATCTGACCCCCTTGGACCTATGGGATTCAAGATCCAGAATGGAACTCCCTCATGTTACATATAAGGAAAGCAAAGCCCAAAGAAATTAAGTGACTTGCCCAACATCACACAGGTAGTAAGTGGGAGAGCCAAGATTCACACCCAGGTTCTCTGATTCCAAAGCCAGCACTTAACTCACTGTACTGCACTGCTTTCTCTGTATCACTGTAATAGGATTCATGACTAGGAAGTGGCCCAGAAAGGTATTACATTATTCAAAAAGAACAGGAAAGATAAAAGGCATTGGATTTTAAGGAGTTACTCATGTGTGGAGCCCAAAGGTTGAAGCAAGGTGGAGAGCATTTAGATGAAGATGAATGGATGAAAAACTAGAAGCAATATTTTCATGGAAGTATACTAGAGACCACCTAGAGAAAAAGAGGATTTGGACAAGGCGTTAGGGAAACAAATCACAGACCTGACACAGGGTCATGATGTAGTAGAGATGGGGGACTTTAATTATCTGGACATTTGCTGGCACTTCCTCTTTCTCTCTCTGTGTGTGTCAAAAGCAGAACAGTTGATAAATTCTTGACTTGCTTTAATGATATCATTCTTCAAAAGGTAGAGGAAATGACAAGTGAAACAGCTATTCTGGACCCAACTCTGATCAACAAGGAGGAAGTTGTTGCTGAAGTAGAAATGATGGGAACTTGGGGACAAGCGATTACCCCATTAGCAAAGCTGTGATGGAGAAGGAAAAGCAAACTAAATGCCCTTTGATGTACCCCTGGAGTTTGGGGGAGCAGAGTTCAAGGAATGTTATGTAGGATCTATGGGCTTAAAATTCTATCAGGGAGAGAGAACAAAACAATAAAGACAAATATCTCCCCTCCCCTTTCCCATAGATTTAACTTGCTTATTTAAAAAAATCTCTAGGGGCAGTTGGCCCAAGATTAATGGGAAACTCACAAGAATCAGGCTTTGAAGATAACACAAATCTAAAGAAGAGAGAGGGGGTAGCTGCCTAAAGACATAGACGGGGGTGCACAGCAAACTCCTTGTCTGACTATAGATGATGGAATCAAGGAGAGGTAATGGAGGATGGATTTAGAAGCATTGCACAGTCTTCTAAGAATAGCATTGGGAGTGTCAAAGCTCAGAATGAGTGGACACCAGGGGCTTTTCAAGAAATCTACATCGGGTCAAGAAGAAGGAACAGGATTTCTGTTGAAAGGGGGTGAGATGAGCGTAATGAATGATAGAGAGGAGCCAGAACTATTCCAGAGTTATTAGGCTTCTGTTTTCTCTCTCAAGGAGACTGATTTTTGGACTTGGAAGAAAAAAACAAAAATGGTTCATAGACTCAAAACTGCTAAGTAAGAAAAGCACCTAGCTGCCTTCCAGGAGTTCAAGTCACTGGCCTGAATGAGCTGTAACCCAGGGAACCAGAAGAAGGGGGAGCCACTGGCCCTGATCTTTGAGAGATCACAGAAGAAGCCAATTTCCTCATTTTCCAAAAAAGGGAAGAGAGCGTGGTCTGTAAACTCTAAGCCAGTGAACTTGGCTTAGATGCCTGGCAAAATTCTAGAATATAACAGTAAAAGGATGGTTTGTGCCACTTAGAAGAGAGGTGGAGATCATAAAGAGACGGCATGGCTTCATTGAGAATAGGCCAGACCAGATTCATCTTTGTCTCTCTCTTTTTTGACACAGCAGCTATAGCCTTTCATATATTGCTAGCTAGCATTTATGTAGTGCTTTAAGGTTTGTGAAGGATTGTACGGATTATCTCATTTGATCCTTACCACAACCCTGGGAAGCAGGTGCCATCGTTATCCCCATTTTACAGATGAGGCAACTGAAAGAGGTTCAGTGACTTCCCCCAGGGCACATTTGAACTCAAGTCTTCCTGACTGAAAGTCCAGCACTCTCAGTCACTGTGCCACCTCAAGACATAGGATATTTAAGTTTCAGAAAGAGTTTGATAAATATTCTTCTGCCATGTTTACGGACAGGCTAGAGAGCTGTGGGCTAGATGAAGGCATAGTAAGGTAGATTCAGGTCAGATGGAGGAGAAACGTGGTTTACTTCTCTCACGGAGCTCAAGTTCAATGTTGGCAGAAGACACAAACCCATATCATTTCAATATCCTTTAATAGAGATAAGTGCAGTGTATTGGGGCAGGACCAAGTATACTGTGAAGTATGAAGGGGAAGGCCATTATTGACGTTCAAAAACATCCTGAGTCCTGTAGAAGTTGAGGCATGCACATTGTCTTCCACTGATGCAGTGTGGGCTTCCCCTAACCTTTTCTTGCCCATGGTCAACTTCAGCAATCCCAAAGAGATCTTCACTGACATGAAGAGAATGTGCCTTACTTGGCAGCAAACAGAATAGAAGAGCATCTTTCAAACAAGCCCATTGGGTTGCTTGGTGCTAACTTTGTTTCTCGTTCCTATCCAGTAATTGTAGATCTTAACAGTTTGCAGACTCTTCAACTTTTAAGATGGAGGTTCTGAAGACTGTGAGATTTTGTTTAATCCCAGTTAGTTATCTGATAGGCAGCAAGGTGGTGCTGCAGTGGATAGAGGACTGGGCCTAGAGTGACGAAGACCTGAGTTCAAATCCAGCCTCAGACACTTATTAGCTGGGTGACCTTGGACAACTTGCTTAACCCTATTTGCCTCAGTTTCCTCGTCTGTAAAATGACCTGGAGAAGGAAATGGCAAACCACTTCTTTTGCCAAGAGAACTCCAAATGGGGCCATGAAGAGTAGGATGTGACTGAAAATTATTGAACAGCAAAGTCTTCTGACATCCTTAAATCCATTGTGTTTTTAAAAATGTTTATTTTTCAAAGTTTTTTGGATGCCTTGTACTTTAACGTCACATTTATTTCCAGATATCCCCATGTCCCCCACCCACCTACCTACCACTGATCTTTCTTGTGAAATAAAGGAGAACAGTTATGTCAAGTCCACCAACAAGATCGTTGATTGACTGACCATGTCTCACAGGGTATGCAATATTCTATTCTCATAGTCCTCCTTATTTTGAAGAAAAAAGGGAGATGCATTTCTTTAATGTTCTTGACTCTAGCTTCACATCAATGAATTTCCTTGGGGTCTTATGTCTATACTACAAACTAAGGAAATCTAGGATAAAAGACTAGATCCTATTCTGGAGATGGGAGAGGTTTGTCAACTGAGGGCTCGAAAGGACCTTTGAGGCCATCGAGTCCTCATTTTGCAGATAAGGAAACTGAGGTCCAGATGGTTTATGAGACTTAACTGAGTTCTTATTTTCCCCTTCACCATACTCCCTTGGGACTGGAACTGTGATTTCCTTGGTATAAGGAACTCCCAGGTGAGGAAAGTTCCTCTATCAGTCAGCACCTTCCCTGCTGGGCCAGCACATAGTGCAGCAGCGACATTGTCTTTGAAATACTTTAAAAGTTGTTCACTTTTCTGAACCGAGCTATTTTTATATTGGGATGCTAAGGTTTCTGGTATAACATATGCCTCCCTTGGCTCCCTTCTGTTCGGCCTCGGTTTGTTTGTATCATGTTTAATCTTGTAAGCTGCCTTCAATCCTTTTGGAAGTAGGTGGGGTGGAAATCCTAAATCATAGGATCATCGAATCTTAGAGCTGGAAGGGACTTTAGAGACCATAAATAAATATTGGGTTATGTCGGGGAAGCTATGCACATACATTAGTATGGTACATGCTGGCGCATACTTGAAGGGGAGGATTTTATCCCCAGACCAGTCTTAAATAGGCTTTCTTACCCATTTATATTTCCTTTTCATTATCAGCTACACAAATACTCCAAGGATCTGAGATCTCATTGGAGTGGAGAATTAACAACAGCCCTATGAGGTAAGTAGGGGAATAGGGACTGGGGCTGGATTTGTGATTTCACTGGTATAGGGAAAGGCCAGGTGAGAAAATTCTCTCTAGCATCCCACAGGTCAGCACCTCTGCATTTTAGTCTTTGAGAGGTGGCTGGGGGCATTGACAGGTTCGATAACTTACTCCGGGTCACACAGCCAGTATCCATCAGAAATGGGACTTGAATCCAGGTCTTCCTGGCTTTGAGGACAACTCCCTACCCACTACTGCACACTGCCGCTCAGGGCAGTAAGGTAAATAGTACAAGTATCATTAGCTCCACTTTACTGATGAGGAACCTTTCCCAAGGCCACCCATGGGTGGCTCATGAGGCTTAGAGCTGGGCCTCTGACCCTGATCTCCTGATTTCAGAGTTATTTCTAATACGGCAACCTCATTGGCTCCCTATGAATGCAGTATGAGGAGGAGTGTTTGGGACAACTCTACTCCCAAAGCACACAGACTGAACTCCAGCCCAGGCAGTCTGTCTGGTTTGTCTAGACCCTTTTGTTCCATTATGTATGATTTAATTCCTCCTGTTCTTTTTGTATCTGAAAGAAGCATTTTTCAAACTCAGAAATCCTTTCTTCTGCTGGGCCAAAGGAGGGGCAGTGTGTCCTTGACATTTCAGGCTGAGCACCAATTTGGGGTGCACTCTCTCCAAAATTCATTTTATGTGCAAGTTGGATGGACCAAGCATTTCCTGGTCAATTCACAGTGAAAAATGTCAAAAGACACGACATTTGTCCAGCTCTTAGGAGCATTGTACAACCCACAGTGGCTGAGGCAAATCATTTGTGAGTCTGTTTCAGTCTTACTGCTGCCACTTTCCTCCTTCACAACTCAAGGGTTGTGGGACAAGTATAGATAAGGATTGGGACCTCTGGCCAGAGCATTGAGAGTGGACTATGGGACTCTCATAAGAGTTCTTTTATTTATTTTTGCTTTTGTAATTTGTAATTTTGTAACTTGTTGTTCAGTTGTTTCACTCCTGTCTGACTCTTCATGACCCCGTTGGGGTTTTCTGGGCAAAGATACTGCAGTGTCTGCAGTGGTTTGCCATTTCCTTCTCTGGCTCATTTTACAGATGAAGAAACTGAGGTAAACAGGGTTAGGTGACTTGCCCGGGGTCACATAGCTAGTAAGTAGTGAGGCCAGATTTGGACTCGGGAAGATGAGTCTTCCTGATTCTAAGCCCAATGCTTCATCTACTGTATCACACAGGTAATTTGCCATTTATTAAAAAAATGGAAAAGTATTTGTTTTATAAATTAGTTATATAAGAAGTAATAGAGTTTGTTCACCTATTCCCCAATTGCAGGACACAGAGTTTGTTTCTGATTTTTTGCTACTGCAAATAGTGTTGCTAGGTATATATACATACATATATGTATATATACATATACGTGTATGTATGTATGTATACATATATACATACACACATATATATGTGTGTGTGTGTGTATACACACATTTTACTACCAACAGAAATATTGTTATTATTGTTAATAATAATATCTCACATATATATTATATATAATATATATGCATATATATTATATATATATGGACTTTAAAGTTTGCAAAGTGCTTTTCAAGTCTTCTTGACTTATCCTCATTTTACAGATATAAAAACAGGCTCAGAGAATGACTTGCCCAAGGCCCCATGCATAGGAAATCCAAGAACTGGGATTTGAACCTAGATCCTCTGACTTCCATCTCTTGCCCAGAGTTTGTGATGGAGTGTTGATATGAAATCACTCTGAGAACAATATACAAAGTTAAGTTCTTGTTTGAATCAGATCCCCAAAGGGCTTCACCCACTGCTGGAGCATCTTTTTGAGGGAAACACCATGATACAGTGGGTTGAGGACTTGGAGTCACAACAGTAACTTTTAAGCCAAGCCAGCACTCCAAACCAAGGCTTCTGATACCAGCCTTCTAGAGACAGACATAGAATTCCCAGGAGATTTGAGGGCCAGAGGTGGGAGAAGAGGATCAAGCAAGTTGTATTGTTAGTGCAGAATGTATGGGAAAGGGTTCACCTCCCCAGCGGCCCCAAGTTCATTTTTCTTCCAGAAGGAGGCCAAGCCCTTAGGGTAATATCTTAAAACTGGATGCTGGTACAGGTCTCTGGGGCCAAAGAAGGATCACCAGATTGTTGGCTGGACTGCATAGGCCCTGAAGACAGGTGGGGTTCACTAGACAGCGAGGGGGAATGGGATCGACTCTATGACTGTTTTAAATTCTTTTTGCATTTTCTGTGGGATGAAATAAAGGTTATTTTCACTTGACATATGTATGCATTGTTACTTTGAGTCCTGGCATGGAATCTGGGTACCCTGTTACCTACATTTTTGGAGACCCAGATCTAAATCGTGTTTAAGCTACATTCTGAGGCAACTCTGAGTGAGAGCCAAATATTTTGGGATGCTGCCCCAAGATCAAAGTCAGTCCAAATAAGCTCAAAGTCTGGGATCCAGGGACATAGGTTACAGAGTTAGATGTACACGTGAGGACTTCTTTGAAAAGAATTATATTATTACTATCTATGCCAACAGTTCTGGTGAATAGAGGACTAGGGATACATTAAGCAAATATATATTTATGTATGAGACATGGTCATGTCTAAGAATTTATAGCAGGGGCCAGAAGATAAATGATTGCTTTGTAATTGTTTAAGTAAAGAGATGCATATATTTAGCTGTGCCCATACCTAACACTCTCCTTTATGACTTATTGTTCTGCCCATCACTCCTCATTTTTTTTTGTCACAGGCATTTCTATTAACAGACCATTAGGAAAATAATCATGGTAGAGACCTTTAGTTCATTCTTCTAATAAGCCTGTTGATCTGGTCTTCCCTGTTACCAGCATCTCCACCTTCCACAAAATGTGTAGTCTTTTTCTTCATTCCGCCTCGTGGAGAAGTTAATTTGAAGGGCCACAGAAAGTTGTTGGCAGCTTTGAAGTGCTTGCCAACAGCGTAGATCTCATGGATCAAATCCTCCATGCAGATAATTCCATATTTACCAAGAGATTTTGCAATAAGGGCATTATCCATCAGGGCAATCCTCTGTTTCTTGATTTTGCCATAACCACGTTTGTAAATCAAGTCATTCACAGACTTCAAGTTTGGGTAACCCCATGCAATGTATGGTTCCACAATCCTCAGCATGTTAATAGAAGCCTTGTTAAGTTTAACAAAACTGCCTTTGAAGATTTGGCGAAGAAGAAGAAGTTACAATACTTTTCGGACCTTTGGGCTAACACCATTGATATCTCTGATTCTGATCACAAAAGCTAACTGGGGTTCAGCAGGTACATAGTAGTTGCCAGCTTTGCGTGCCATTCTAGCCAGCCGGATTTCACTCCTGTACATCTGTCTGTACTCCTTATGGTAGGCTTTAGCTTTTTCATAGATATCTTTTCTCTGTATTTTACGGAGCTTTTTAATAGCCATCTTCTTCTTCAAGCATTTGGCCTTTAGTATTACAAAAGCCTTTTGCTTTTTCAGAAGGGATTCTGGAATGGATGGTAGCTTCTTCTTTTCTTCTACGCCCGCCATGATTCCGTCTGGAAAAAGAGCATCACTTCTCATTTTTTAAAAAAGCAGCTATAGTTAATTTCCATTTATCTAGGCTCCAATGGTCAGGTAACTGGAACATCTAGGCTTCTTTTTAGCCTTCTCCTCTTAATGAGAAAGAGACAAATGAAGTGCAGACAGGGTTTCATTTTCAAAGCCACCTCTAGGCTATTGTACACGGTCAGTACAGACCTAGCCAATCTTCCCACTGTGAACATTAGTCTGCATCTAAGGATTGATATTGGTAAGGCTGACTTAGAGGCATTCCAATATCCTGAAGTGTCTTCTGAGTTCTCAAAGAAAGATTATGTTTCTTATAGTCTTAGTATTAACTGTGCTTGAGTATTTCACTGTATTTGGAAATTGACATCAGCCAGACAAGGGTTCCTGGCTGGCAGCCTTGAACAGAAATAAGCAAAATGTATCATAATGGCCCCAGTATGAAACTGGGGGGGGCAGTAAATGGAAGAGTTGGAGAGGGAAAGTGAATAAGGTACTAGTGACAGCAGACAGAGGTTGGGAAGCTCAAATGAGCTGTAATATACGGGAATGGGGGACAGGAAAAAGGGGCCAGGACGGTAACAGGACAGGAACAAAGCGCTGGGACGAACCTGATGAGGAGGAGTCCAGATCAAGACAAGGCATTGATGGCCGTCTGTGTTCCAGTGCCCTCTGCCCTTCCAGATGTCTTTCGGACTAGTTTTCTCCATGAACTCCATGCTATGGCCAAGTTACATGAGTTTCTGTCCCTGCAACATTCCCTGTTCTTTCTTTCTTTTCTTTGAAAATAAATCAATAAGCACTTGAGTACCTACTGTGTTCCTGGCACTATTCCAGGTGTTGGGAATGCAGGAACAAAAATGAATTAGTCTTTGCCCTCAAGGGACTTCCATCCTATTAGAGAATAACATATGTTGCATATACAAATAATTTAATTAAAGCCACTTATATTCGCAATCAAGGGAACTGAAACCTCATTTTCTGTTTTGATGTCCCTTAATTTTTTTTTTTGCAGAGGGATATTTACTTTAAAAACATAGCAATAGTAAAAGTAAAAGCATTTTTCACCAACACCTCAGATCTACTCTTCCCCCACACCACCATGATTTCTGGGGAGAGTGGACTCAGACCAAGCACAACAAAGTTTCTTTATAGCCTTGGTCTCACCAGGTCACAGCCCCAGGCATCAATGGGATGGGAATCTTGATAAAGATACAGTTGAACTTCTGTGGTTTCCATGTTTTGTGTCAGATCAGCCTCCAAAAATCAGGCTTTTTTTTCCTTTTAAGTTACAATACCTTGAACTTCCTGAGAAAACTTCCTGGACCACTTCCCCAAGGTAACAAGAGCAGCCAAGACAGTCAGTGGGGCATTGGGGCTTTATGTTTATAATGAAAAAGCAGCCTACCCAGATGTGAATGATCAAGTTCACTGGGGAATTTTCTTTCTTTGACTTTAGATGTGTCATGAACACAATGTGAACTGGACCTGCTCACAGAGCTCACAGATGAGCTCTTCACATCACTGAGGTTTCCAAGCAGGTTAGCAGTTAATTTTTCAGACTGAAGTTTTCATCTTTCCTCCTTTCTTTTCCTCTACCTCTTCTTCTTAGAAGTTGTGACCATTTTCCCAACCCAGATATAGGTGTATGTATGAGAGTATGTGCATAAATGTATATGTGTAAAAATACACATAGTTATATATACATGTGTGTATGCATACATATTTGTTTATATGTATATATACACATATGTGTATGCATAGTTCCAAATACACGTGTGTGCATGTACAGATGTACACACATATAGGAATCCTGTCTATACTATCTCTGACAAGTGATCATCCAGCCTTTGCTTGTGGGAGCTGTCACCTCTCTGGGCAGTCCAGCCCACTCCGGGATAAGATAGCTCTCATTTGTACAGTTTTTCCTGACATAAAACCTAAATTTGACTCTGCATCCTTCCCCTACTGTTCCTAGGGGGCCAAACAAAACCAGGCAAATCTTGCTTCTCCAGGAAATTTTTTCAGATCCTTGGATCCAGCTCTCATCTCTCTTTAAGTCGCCCCAGGAAAGCATTTGATGTCATTGTCTGTGGTCCCAGACTCCTTACCCTGTAGCTCCTTCTCCTTTCAAGTGAGCAAGAAAAACTCCAAGGATTTTTCCCCAGAATGAAAATTCTCCTTTAAATAAAAATACTTGTCCCCCACTAATCCCTCTGTATTCCTATGGATTCAAAGTATGCCAAATCCATCCTCCAAAATCCGGACCTGTGTTTGTTGGCCTCTAATCTTATGCCAGGAGGAATCTTGGAGGGACAAGAAGTTTTATTGATGGCAGCTCATTACAGGCAGGAAAAATGAAATTTCTAGAAATGAGATCAGATGGCTTCTAGAGCTCTTTTCTTTTTATTTAAATTCAATTTATTTTATTTTCAGATTTGGATTCTTTTCTTCTCACCTATATCTCCTCCTATTGAGAAAGCAAGAAAAACACCTGTTACAAACATGTCTAGTTGAGCAAAACAAATCCCCACATTGACCATGTTAAAAAGAAATATGTCACAATCTGCATGCTGAGTCCATCACCTAGAGGGGGGTAGAATGTTGAATCATATGGAATTGTGGCTGGTCATTGTGTTGATCAGAGTTCCTAAATCTTTCAAAGTTGTTTGTTTTAAACAATATCATTAGTATTGTGTGTGTGTATAATATACATACATTCATACATATATATATACATATATGTATGTATTTTTCTGGTTCTTCTCACTTCACTCTGCATCAGTTTATACAAGTCTTCCCAGGTTTCTCTGGAACGATCCTCTTCATCATCTCTTACAGCACAAGAATATTCCACCACATTCATATACCACAACTTGTTCAGCCATTCCTCAATTAGTAGGTGCAATCTCAGTTTCCAATTCTTGGTCACCACAAAAAGCATGACTATAAATATTTTTGTAAATATGAGTCTTTTCAATTTGGAACATTGGGAAAAAGGGTGTGCATACCCTTTGACTCAGCAAAAGTCTGTATCCCAAAGAGATCAAAGAAAAGGGAAAAGGACATATAAGTACAAAAATATTTATAGCAACTCTTTTGTGGTGGCAAAGAATTGGATATTGAGATAATACCTACCAATTGGGGGAAGGCTAAAGAAGGTGTGGTATTTGATTTGGAAATATGAAATGGAATACTATTGTGCTATAAGAAATGATGAGGGGAATGGTTTCAGAAAAACCTGGTAAGACTTATATAAACTGATGCAAAGTGAAGTGAGCGGAACCAGGAGAACAATGTACACAGTAACAGTAATATTGTACTATGATTAACTGTGAATGACTCAGTAATACAACGGTCCAAGACAATTCCAAAGGACGCATGATGAAAAATACTATCCACCTCCAGAGAAAGAACTGATGGATTCAAGGCATACTTTTTAACTTTATTTTTCTTGGGTTTTTTGTCTGTTTTCTTTTGCAACATGGCTAATGTGGAAATAAAAAATAATAAATCATTAAAAAATAATAAATAAGAGTTTTCTCCCTCTTTCTCTGATTTCTTTGGGAGTATAACTCATAGAGCTATTTTCAAGGAGGAGTAAAGGCAATCAAGTGTTCTTTGTTCCAATTTTCCACAGTTGTAACTAGGTCAGGGCAGTCAGGGCTTTGTTTCAGGTTGCGATCCTTCAAAGAAATAGAAATGACAAAGCTTAGCACCTAGTTAGTAAGAATAATTAGTTAAAATAGGAAACTACTAGGTCGTAGAAGCTAAAATGAGCTCCTTTCGTCCTGCTCTTGGGTCGGTGTGCTATGATTTCTGTCTCCGCATTATGGACAAATGTCCCCTCCCCAAACCTTCTCTTCAAATGAGTCCATACTTCTTGCCATTTGCTCCAGGTACAGCTTATGGTGCTTGTTCTGGGTGCAAAACATTCCTGGTTAAAATTCTTTTAGAAGTAGCAAAAGAAATAGCATTTGAACAGTAAGTTGGCCAGCTCCCATGTGGTCTGGGAAATGACTTGCCTGGGGACATAGGGAGTCAGTACTGTCCTACGTATTCCTCAAAGTAAAATGTCTTGGGACAAGACCGTAAAGACAACAGGAAAATTTGGTCCCTGAGTTCCATTCCAGATCTAATGTTCTATGACCTGGAGTCCATGAACTTAAATGTTTTTTGTTGATAACTATTTCATTGTAATTCACTTCTTTTTAAATCATATATATTTTATTTTATGCATTTAAAAACATCATTTTGAGAAGGGCTCCATGTAGGCTTTTCCAGACTGCTCAAGGGGGTCTGTAACCCACCAAAAGTTTGAGACTCCCTGCTCTCTGACTATGAAATAAAAATGGAGACTGCTACCGAGACAGTAGCTAGAGAGGTTAAGCCTTTTCCAGTCGAGTTACTTTTCCTCTAGAAACAAAAATCTTAATGTTAAGTATTGCTGATGAATTGAGGATCTTTAGAGATCAAAAGAACTTAATAATTTTTGTACAAAGAGTCCTTAGCTGCATCTTTTTCACACTCAGTGTCTCCAATGTCTCCTGGTCTCTCCCACTGCTAGTGCCTTCCCCCCTCAGATTTCCTTCCATCTACTCTGTATATATCTGGCATGTACCTAGTCATTTACATGTTGTTTCTATGGGACTATAAGCTCCTTGAGGGCAGGGACTGCTTTTGCCTTTCTTTGTATCCCCAGTGCTCAGTACAGTGCCTGGCACATATATTTTAAGTGCTTAATAAATGCTTGTTGATTGATTGATTGACAGGGATATTTGCTGGCAGTTCAAGAGCACCATAACACCTTCCCTGTAGAGAGGCACCGAAAGCAGCAGGCAGGACTCTGGAGGGCCAGGGTTCAAGTGCTCACTCTGCCTCTGACACATAGAATCACAGAATGTCAGCATTGGAAGAGACTCTAGGTCATCTGGCCCAATTCCCTGGTAAGACAACTGGAGTTTGGAAGGTGAAATGAGTGGACAGAGCACAGGATTTTGGATTCAGGCTCTGGATTCAGATCTCCCGCTGCTCCTTACTACTTATGTGACAAGGATGGGCTCTTTCCCTACTTTGGGCCTCAGTTTCCTCATCTGTAACCTAAGGGGTGGCACCACTGGATCCGTTGTAGCTCCAATAGTCTGTAAGTCTGTCTTGGTGAGGCCTTTCCGCTCAAGTTCACCAGGAGTGACGGTTTAATATTCTGGCTGCCTCCTCTCTGAAGGGGAGGAAAGCACATCTTCCTAATGTCATCAGCATCCCAGGCACGGCATTTTCCCCTTCTTAGAATTGCATCACTGTCCTTGTGTAGAGGCTAAGCTCCTCGAATTCCCCTCTGCTGCTGCTTTTATTCTAGTCCCTAAGAGAGTTTAGGAAAAGGCAAGGAGGAAAAATAGGAAGGCCACTGTGGGAAGCAAATTTCTATCTCAAGACTCTTAATGGGGCACTAAATGAGGCTCCCAGCAGCATCTACTAGCCCCAGGTCACCAGCTCCAGATGTGACCTACTGGCTTTCCAAGACACTGCACCGTATGCCATCGTTCTCGCCTAACAAGTCAAGAAAAAGCAGGGGTGAGGCTATGAGCATCATCAGAAGTTCTCCTTGGCAAGAGTGCATTGCAATCACGTCCTCCACCCCTTTCTCTTCTCCTCATAAATCCTGCATGGCTGACTGAGGGGACTGGACGGCTGGTATGTTTGGTGCCTTGTGTTTCCATAGCGTCTGGCTTAGAGCTCAGCACGCCAACGTTTGTACGAAAGGCGGCATGCTGCCTTGAATGCTCACACAGGAAAGATGAAATGATGCTAAGTGCCCTCCTCCAACCTCGCCACCCTCCTCCTCCCCTGAAATAGGCGGAAAGGGAATGTTGGGACTAGCTCCCATTTAAAAACGTATTGTGTTTTCCCTTTTTGATGAATAATCATCTTTCAGTTATGCTAACACTTCATTAAAATAATTGTGCATTCTTCTACCAGTGGGGAATGGCAGAGAGCACTGGTCTTGAACTTGGAAGATCTGGCTGTGTTTGCCTTCTGGTTCTGAAACTTCCAAACTGTGTGGCTCTGGGCGAGTCACTCCACCTCTCTGAGCCTCAGTTTCTTCATCTGTAAAATGGGGGAAATAATACCAGCCCTGTTTCCTACTCAGGGCTATTGTGAAGAAATTGCTTTGGAGACAGGAAAGTGCCATTAATGGAATAATGATGATGGAAGTGATGAGGATAGAGATGATATTGATGGAGGAGATGACAACTTCCTCTGGAATCTGCTCCCCACTAAGGAGTGAGGGATCCAGGCAGATGTGAGCCTGGTAGACATTCAGGGGTTTAGGAGGTTAGGGAAGTGGAGAGGGCACATCTATAGCAATCAGTCAATCAACAAACATTAATTAAGTGCTAGGGTGCCAGGCACTGTGCTAAGAGCTGAGGATACAAAAAGAGGCAAAAGACAATCCTTGTCAAGGAGATTACAATCTAATGATGGAGACAGCAAGCAAACATATATACACAGCAAGCTATATGTAAGATAAATCAGAAATAATTAACAGAGGGAAGTTAGCAGAATTGAGAGGGGCTGGGGAAGGCTTCCTGTATGAGGTGGGATTTTGATTGGGACTTAAAGGAAGCCAGGGAGGTCAGTAGTCAGAGGGGAGGAGGGAGAGCATGCCAGGTATAGGGGACAGCCAGAGAGAATGCCAGAAACTGAGAGGTGGAGGATCTTGTTTGTGGAACAGCCAGGAGGCCAGTGTCACTGGATAGAAGAGCAAATGTAAGAACAAGTCAAAAGAAGAATGTATCAAATGCTCAGCATCATATACCTTCCAAAACTAGAACCCTTACATCTGTCTTCTTGGGCAGGATATACTAGAAACGTGACTCTTTGCATCAGACCTACGGTCTCTGGAGGACTGTGGGCCTTCATCCCTCTTTGGTGGACACACTTCTGCTTCTCATATGGAGCACACAGGAGATTGCATCTGACCTTTGGCATGAAGATGTGAGATTGGTGGTAGAGTATGGGGCCCTGAAATACTCCTATCTTTTGAGGATCTGTGATTTCATTGATGTATATACTCTCTCCACCTACATAGATCATAATCCTTCTATACCTCCCTTAACAGGTGGCTTCTGGAAGTCACTGTGGCCAAAAAGCTCCATCCCATCCCCTTGAAGGCAACCTGATCACAAGTCTCTCTGAACTTCTTGAGGCTGGTGCCCAGATGACACAGTCCATTGCCAGGCCCACAAATGAAGCCTTTCCTGCTTGTATTTCCCTGGAAAGTCTTTGAGAGGCTAGGTTCACCTCCACACCATGGGGATGTATTGGAGGGGGAGGACTTTGTAAGTAGTAGGCTTGCATGTTGAATCAAATGATTACTCTCATTTTGCAGATGTGGAAACTGAAGCTTAGAGATGTTTAATGACTTTCCCAAGGTCATACAGCTAATTAGTGGTACAGCAAGGACTGTACCAAAGTCTCTTGCCATCCAGTCGAGTGCTTTCTCTTACACCACATTATCTCTCTTCCAACAATCTTGTCTGACCTAGCTAGCTATGGATCTGCCCACAAGTTGCACCCTAAAGCATATGGGCATCATTCTAACATTTTACTGAAATCCAGATAGATCCTAAATTATATAGATTACATACTGTGTATCTACAGCCTTCCATTCTAGGCTGCTGAAGAAAGCCAGGGAAATCCAATTGGGATTATTTTGCTTATTGAAACTTGAAAGTTGTCTCTTTCATTCAAGGCCTCAGGGCAGATACACAATAAACATTCTGATCTTGGTTCCCCTTTCTTTTATAGATGGAGGCTTGTCAAAATAGGGTTGCAGACAGTCTTCTTTTTCCCGGTGATACAGGCCAACAGTTGCACAAAAGGGCTGACAGCTGCCTTCTTTCACTACTTAGCTTAACTCTAGTGAGCTGGCCTGGGACTGCTGGTGGCCATGCGGCCTGTCACCTGGGAAGCTAAAGTTGCTGTGAGCAGCTGTGGAAACGTGGGAGGGAAATGAACAACCCTTGCCACTCTCGTTCCCCAAAAAGAAAAGATCGAGTGCTGACGGGATCCTCTAAGTCAATGATGCCCCAACAGCTGCCTTGACTGATGCATGACCATTCCCCCTGAGAAGACCTTTCTTTTGTGCGCCATTGAGCACGTCTACCCTGTTATGAATCAGAGTTGGGAGCCAAGTGGCACATTGGTCACACAGCTGTTGATGAATAATCAATGAAGTCTTGCTAAATGCCACCATACACTGGGGCACAGGTGTCATTCAGCAGGCAGGCAGCTTGGCCGAGGGGAATCCTCCAGCTGAGAGCTAGAAAATAAAGCTTTCATTTCTTGGGTCACCGATAAAAACCATGGAATCATCAAGCCATAGATGATCAGAGCCATAGACTGTCAGAGCACAAAGGTGACACCTTCAAGATACCTTTGACATTCTCTAAGCCAAGGGGTTCTTCACCATTTTTTTGTGCCCTGGATCCCTTTGGCGCTCTGATAATTCCTGTGTGCTCCTTGGAATCATGTTTTACAAAATCATTCATCCTCAAAGGAAATGCCATCTTGCAGTTAGAGGTTAGTGAAAATTAAGATGTCATTTCCACCCCAAGTTCATGGATCCCTGAAATCTACCCACAGACTCCCTGCAGGGAGTGGACCCCGGGTTAAGAACCTCTGCTCTAGGCTTATTCCCTCTTGTTACAGGAAGGAAAAACAAGGCCCAGAGAGTGCAAATGTTGTGCTCAAAGTCACACAGCCAGTTGGTAGCAGAGTCAGAATTAGAGGCCACCCCCTTCTCCACCTCCTTTCCTACTGGTCCATAACAAGTCCAGTATGCATTTACATCATGATCTTGTCCATAGCCATAAGAAATGAGGCATCAAGCAAAGGGAAGGGAGCAGAGGTAAACAGAAAATATCTACAATGTCTATGACAATGTTAAGTGCAAAGAATGGCTGCCACAAACCAACTGAAATCAAAGGCTACAAAAGGATGCAGAAAAAGTTGGGCCCCAAAGAAGAGAAGCCACTCCCCTACTCTTTGGCAGAGGTGGCTCCATGGGTGTGGAGCATTGGCATACATCCAGTTTTTTTTTTTGATTTGTTGATAGATTTTGTGGATTTTTTTTCTTTTCTTCCTTTTAAATTGTTTTTTCTTTGTTATAATGGATGGTTCTCTAGGAGGGAGGTAGGGAGAGGTCCTGGGAGAAATCTAGGTGATGTCAAACCAAAATTTATCAATAAAATCTATTTTTTTTGCATTTTTAAAATTTTTATTTTGCCAGAACACAAATACAAAATAGAAAAAAGAAACAAAAACTTATAATAAACTTAAATATTGAAACTTAAATATAAGGTAGGAAAGAAAAAAAAGCATGTCATGTGCATAGCAGAACCTAGGAGAGGATTCAAAATACGTAACAATAAATTTTCGTTTCAAGAAAGCCTGTATGATAAATAATATACCTTGTGTTGAGAATTGTCCATCTTTTCTTTGCTTCCTTGTGTTTTCTTTTGTTCTCTGCTGTGCACTTTTAAACTTCGTTCTTTTTTCCCTCCCCCTCCTCCCCAGAAGGCTACAATATAATTTAGATATGTTTCTTGATATATACATACACATACAGATATATGCATATACTTATACACTATATACATATGTATATAGACATATACTTTCCCAAACATACTCTATTCCTGCTCTTTGTTTTTTGTTTGCACATATCTTTTGTTTCCTATCCCTCCTGCCTCCTGTACTTTACTTCTACCTGCTACATTGCCTTCCTATTACTTGCCTACCCCCATTCCTCCACCAACCACCCTTCCCTTCTAATACTTGCCTTCCCCCCTCCAAGGATCCCTTCCCTATCCTCCCATTCCCATTGATCTGAATTCCCTTTACCTATTCCCTCATTCTCCCCTCTAAAAATCCCTCCCTTGTCCTAATCTCTCCCTTGTCCTCTCTCCCCACACTAAACCCCTACCATATTATTTCTTCTAAATTTAGAAGACTTTTATTCTCTTCTGAATATATATGTATTGTTCCCTCTTAGACCCATTCCTGATGAAAGTAGGTTACCAGAACTACCAGCCCTCCTCCTCCATCTAAATCCCCTGTATTCCTTCTTCTTCTTGCACCTCTTTTGTATAAAATAGTTACTGTTTTTAGCTGTTTCTAAATGGTTTTACTTTTTAAATTATTATCATTGTCAGGTTTATCCTCCTCTTTCTTATGAGCTGGACAATTATTAATAAGAATGTCAGACATATATTTTATATTATATAAAAGGTAAGCAGTCTGTTCTTATGAATCCCTTATAGTCAGTCTTTGGTATGTGCCTTATGATTCCCTTGGTTGTTGTATGTTGAATCTTCTATTAAGTTGGGGATTTTTTTAACAAAGTCTTGAAAGTCTGAGGGTTTGTCAAATGTCCATTTTTTTTCATTCAAAATAATACTGAAATTTGAAGGGTATGATATTTTTGGCTGAAGCCCCAGGTCTTTTGCTCTTCGATATATTGTGTTCCAAGACCTGTGGTCCTTTAATGTCTGTGCTGCTAGGTCTTGTGTAATTCTAATTGTGGTACCATCATATTTGAATTGTTTTAATCTTGGTGCTTTTAATATTTTATCCTTGAGCTGGGGGTTCCAGAATTTTACTATGATATTCCTATGAGTTTTCCTCATAGGATCTCTTTTAAGTGATGTTCGATGGATTTTCTCTGTTTCTACTTCCCTGACTTGTTCTAATGCTTCAGGACAGTTTTCTTTAATTATTTCTTGTATTATTGTATCAAGATTCTTTTTTCGATCATAACTTTCAGTTACTCCAATTATGTTTATATTTTCCCTTCCTGATCTATTCTTCAAATCTGTTGTTTTTCTTATAAGATGCTTCACTTTCTCTTCTATTTTTTCATTATCCATGTTTTGTTTCATTTTTTCTTGATCTCTTATTATTTCACTGGCTTCACTTTGCCCAATTCTACCTCTCAAGGTGTCATTTTCCTCCTTGAGGTTCTGGATCTCCTTTTCTAAGTGGTTGACTTTCCTTTTATAACCTTCTTGTTTTTCTTAGATTATTTTTATTTGTATTTTTTTTTAGTTTTCCCTCCATCTCTGTCATTTGATTTTTAAAGTGTTTTTAAAGATCTTCTACAAATTCTTTTTGGGCAAGTGACCATTTGATGTTGCTCTTTGGGGGTTTCTTTACTTCAATATTCCCCTCTGAAGATGAACCTCGGTCATCTCTATTCCTGTAATAGGTCTCTATGGTTGCATTCTTTCTCCTTTGCCTGTGCATTTGTGTGTGTGTGTGTGTGTGGTAATAACTTGATTTTTGTAATCACCTCTAGCCCTGGGGTATGGGAACTGGTGCCTCTTGCCCTAGATCTTCAGTTCTCTCCTCTACCCTGGAACCAAAGCCAAACCTCCAACCTCCTGTAAGTGCCCACAGCCAGGGACTTTCTGCCCCACTGCTTCTGCACTCACTGGGTGTGGCTGGTTCCTTCTCGCCCCCACTGCTCTTCGGAGCACAGCTGGGTCTGGTGTTCCTCGTCAGCACAGGTTCCCGCAGTCTTCTTGGGCTCAAACACACGACTCCCCTTCACTATCCCGGGTGAAAAGTTCCAGTGGCTGGGGCGGAGGCAGCCTCTCACACCAACTAACCCTGGGGCTTGCCGCTAGTTATTTAAGCGGCTTGCCACTTGTTGAAACGGAACCTAGCCTGGAGGTGTTTACTCCTTGCAGGGACCAAACCTGGTTGTGGGATTTTTCTTCAGATCTTCTCCAACTGTCCGAGGAAGATCCCAGTTGTGCCCCTATTTTTCTTTGTCTGCACTCACATTTTGTTCACTCTAAGGTGCTATTTTAACTCTTTTGTGGGGGAAGATCTTGAGAGCTTGAGATTTTCTGACCTACTCCGTCATCTTCCCAGAATCCTCTCCCCAATAAAATCTATTTTTAAAAGAAGAAAGTAGGCAATGAAATTAATGCAAAGGCATATGCTACTTTTACTCTGATAAATGTCCTTATTTGCGCCTGTAATTTTCCTTCTAATATCAGGGGAGAAAGTGCATGCTCTGGTCCCACTCTCAGGGCCACCTGACTACATGTCCCCTCAGGAGGCCAGAGAGCCCTAAGGATTTTGTGGGGCATCCCTTTTCTCTGCCATAGGATAGACCCCTCACTGGTGGTATCCATCCCATCTGTTATTAGTACCCCAGTTCCATTTAATCACTTCACATTATTTGATTTTTATGAAGCTGGGTGGTGCAGTGGATAAAGTGCCAGCCTGGAGTCAAGTGGAACTCAGTCAATCTGAGTTCAAATCCTACCTCAGATACTGACTAGCTGTGTGATCCTGGACAAGTCACTTCACCCTGTCTGCCTCAGTTTCCTCACCTGTAAAATGAGCTGGAAAAGGAAATGGCAAACCACTCCAGGATCTTTGCCAAGAAAACCCCAAATGGGGTCACGGAGAGTCAGACATGACTGAGACAACTGAACAACAGAATACAATAACCATATATGATACTTTGCCATTTACTACCTATGACCTCAGGCAAGTCATATCACTTTTCTGGGCCTTAGTTTACTCATTTTTAAAATGGAGAGGGGCACACCAGAGACAGCACGATGTAGTGACAAGCGAACTTGATGGCTTTGGAGTCAGCAAACTTGGATTTGAACTCTGGCTCTGTCATGCACTACCGGTATGACCTTGGGCAAGTCTTTGAGGGGTAGAAAAATACTGGAAGATCTGGGCTCAAATTCCAGCTTGGCTATGTGACCTTGGCTAAGTCCCTTCACCCCTCTGGGTCTCTGTTTCCTTATTTATAGAATGAGGAAGTTGGAAGCAATGACCCTAAAGCCCCTTCCAGATTTGTCTATGACCCTAAGACCTAAAGGGATCACTGGAATGGGGACAAAAGAAAATGCTGTGTGAGGTCAGAAGGGAAAAGGGGAGATCAGGGCAGACTCCGTGGAGGAGGTGGCATTGCAGTTGGGGTTTTAAGGATAACAGAAGGGAATGTGGCACAGTGGATAAGAGGTGGCCTCAGAGCCATGTAGACCTGGGTTCCAGTCATATGACATATACTCATTGTATAATCCTGTTTGGACAAGTAACCTCGCAGTACCCCAGGCACCACTGTTGCAGAGAAGGTAGAAATCTGCATTTGTAGGGGGAGTTTCCGCATCTGAGACTTCTTTATAAAAATAAAGTCACAGATCCATGCTCTGTACTTTAAAGGATGGGTAGGATTTCAGCAAAGAGATGGAGGAAAGACATTCCATGTATAGGCTAAGCTGCGAAAGAGTTAAAGTGCAGTGTGTTGGGGGCAGGGGAGGACGGACAGATGGTAACCCGGTTTGACTGGAGGGCAGAATATGTGCATAGGAGTAATGTGAGATAAGGCTGGAAGGCTAGGCTGACACCAGATTGTAGAGAGCCTTGAATGCCAAGCAAGGAAATTTGACACTGCTCAGGAGGCACTGAAGAAGGCTTCAGGGAGCCACTGAAGATTATATGTAAACAGACACATCATCAGATCTTATGCCTACGGGTGGATTGTCCTGGCAGCAACAGGAGGACAGAGGGAGGTAGAGAATGAAAAGGGGATGACCCATTAGGGGATCCAGGCTGGTGGTAATGAAGACCCATATTAGGGTGGTGGCAGTGGGAAGAAAATGGAAGGGACAGATGAGAAAGATTTTGGGGAGGTGAAATTGACAGGTAGAGGAGATGGAAGATTCAAAGAGAACCCTAAAGTTACCTACCTGGAAGAATGAGTAAATGCTGTCACCCCTAGCAGAAACAAATGAAGCAAAAGGAGAAGTCATCATCATACTACCTGTGAGCATTAGAGAGCTTGAGGTCTTAATGCAAGGAGGCCAATTCAGCCCCCTCACCATCCCCTTCTCCCTTCAGGTATCACTGAGACTAGCAGGGCTGAGACTCATGATCGGAATGTGGCTTTGGAAGCAGACCAAGAGGAACGTAACAGCTAAAAAGCGCAGTGGAAATGACATCGTGTATTTAATAAGATACACTCATGTGAGGGAACCAAGGCACCCCAGGGTAGGGGTGGAGGGGAAGCGTAGTGGTGAGAATCTGAGCAAAGATCAATGGAGGGAGAAACAGAAACGACATTTTAGTGTGACCACAAATAACGGACACAAAACCTGGAGAGGAGGAGGAATAAGATGCAGAATTTGGGAAACATCACAGACCTAATGCCCAGTCACGATGTAGGCATGATAAGGGACTTCAATTCTCTGAACATCTGCCTGAACTTTCTTTCTGCCAAAGGCAAAGCACCCGATACAGTAAAAAAACCCCAAAACTTATCTGAATGATAATTTCACCCTTCAAAGGTGGACGAAGCTAGTGGGAGTCTGAAATGCTATCCTAGACCTGATTCTGATCAGCAAGGAGGAGCTAATTGGCTGCTGAAATAGAAATCACAAGAATCTTAAGAAGATGGGCCATTCTGTCTTAGAATTATAATAGAGGAGAGGAAAGACAGTCTGGTGAACCCCCTAGCTTTTGGGTGAGCCAATTTCAAAGGGTTTAGAGCAGGTTTGCCACCCCTGATTTAGAGAAAGGATCTGTAGGTTTAAAATAGGTATGGCTCTAAATTCCATAGAGGAAGTTGAGACTTTGCAGAATGAAATTATGGAGATATAAAACAAACTAGTCAACTGGAGGTGAAACTGAACATAGGCATAGTAAGAGAAGATGCTAAGAGAGGCCCTGACTGTGGCAACTGAGTACAAGGCAACAGCCCCAGTGTATTCAAAAAACATCAGAAAGCAATGGAAGGGAAAATAAAATCTATAGAAATCTTGGTGTGAAACAGCTGAGCCTCAGCCTCCCGAGAGTATTCAGACATGAAACTGGCAAGAGGAAAATAAACAGCTAAATAATAGGACAAATTTGTCAGTGTTTCGATAATCATGACCAATGGGAGGTGGTGATGCCACATCTGGATCCTAAGACCCCGTAAGAAGCCAAATTTCGGGGAGAGTATCATGATGAAACCAAATACACATAGAAGAAGGTTTGTGTTGGGGGCAACACAGTTGGGAGAGCATTGAGGGATCGATTTGTTAAAGTAACTTCTAATGAAAGTTTTATCGATGCCTTTTGCTTTTTACACCATATAATAACAAATACAGTGGGCATTCATGTAGTACTTTGTGTTTAGTAAAGAAATATCTCGTATCTCATTTGAGCCTCACAACAACCCTGGGAGATTATCTCTGTTTTACATTTGAGGAAACCGAGGCTGAAAGATTAAGTGACTTGTCCAAGAGATCACACAGCTAGTAAGTGTCAGAAGCAGAATTTGAACTCAGGTCTTCCTGACTCCAAGTCTGATACACTATGCGTTACACCACCTTCCTGCCATATTTTCCTCTATACTTCCCCCCCATGGCCCCTCCTTTGTAACAAAGGAAAACAGTTGAGCAAAAGCTGCTGACAAAATGACCTCATCTGACAGTGTATACCACATTTCTCACCTGTGGCCCTCTCCTCTACCGAGAGGCTGGAAGTGTGTTTCATTATCTGTTGTGTGGGCCTGAGATTGGTCATTACAACTAATTAGAATTCAGCTATGTTTTAGCGCTGTTTTCATGTACATGATTATAGTTATGTGGATTATTCTCCTGGCTCCTTTTCCTTCATTCTGAAAAAGTGTGGATGGGTTGCAGGAGGAGGGAAAACCCATTATGACAAAATCACAGATTAACTGAAACATTGGAGAAGTCCTGAAGCAGAAGGGTTAGCCTAGCTCTGCTTGGCCCTCAAGGGTAGAACCAGGGGCAATGAGCACAGGTTGATCTTATGAGAGGCAGATTTCAGCTCCATGGAGAACATTCTAACAAAGGAGGACTCTCCCCAAGTGGAAGGGACTGCCTTGGGGGGCCTCCGGAGGCCAGGCTGAATGACCTCCTTGGTGGGAATGTTCTAGGGGGCTTTCTTGTTTAAGTATGGGCTGGACCAGATGGCTTCTGAGGTCCTTGGCAGGAGATTTGGGGGTTCTCTTATCTGGCATCCACAGAAACATCTATGTATATGTATATCTGAAATGTGTGAATATATGTAGACATATATGTGTGTCTATATATGCGTGTGTAAATATGTATATATGTGAAATGTGTATACATGTATGCATATATACATATATGTAAGATCTTTGAATATACATGCATATATGCACATATATGCACATACACACACACACACACACACACACACACACACACACACACATATATATGATCTATCTCCCCAATAGAGAAAGAACCAAGAGGCATTTGTTTCTCCATTTGCAAGGGAAAGGAAAATAGGATTTGGGAGGGGCAGCTCCAGCCCCCCAGGTGGCTGGCTGCTTCTTCTTATTTCCACCAGCCCTGATGGGGACCATTTCTCAGCTAAAGCAGTTACGTTCTGCTCCAACAATCATTCACTGCTAATAGGAAATGTCCAAAGTGCTCCCTTTTCTTGTCAGGCCTGTCACAGTGCATCTTTTTAAAAAACATTTCTGTGGGTTTTAACAGTGTTAACAGGCAGAAATCAAGGCCATTAAGACGTTCCCTAAGTATCTCAGCTCAAGCTCATTTGTCAAGTCCCAGCCCCAGCAACAGGCTCATCTAGAATATAGCCTTTGATGAAAATGAGGAATAGAGTTTTGTCCTCAGTCCAGCAGGAGAGGCCTGGATGGGCCTTGATGACTCAGCCAGGAGCCCCAAACTGATAGCTGGTTCTCCAATGGCGTAAAGATTTCTGGTGACTTTCATGTCTCCTCAAAACAGTGAAAAACTATAGTGATTTTTAGGAAAGAAGGAGGGAAAGAAGGAAGGAGGAAAGGAGGGAGTAAAGGAGGGAGGAAGGAAGGAGGGAAAGAAAGAAGGAAGGAAGAAGGAAGGAAAGAGGAAAGGAAGGAAGAGAAGAAGAAGGAAGGAAGGAAAGGAAGGAAGGAAGGAAGGAGGAAGGAAGGAAAGGGAGGAAGGAAGAAAGAAGGAAGGAAGGAGGAAGGAAGGAAAGGGAGGAAGGGAGTGCCAGGCACGGTGAAATATTATCTTATTGATCATCACAACAATACTGGGAGGTAGGTACTACTATGATTGCCAGACAGAGGTTCAGTGACTTGCCCAGAGTCACACAGCTAGGAAGTATGACACTGAGTATGAACTCAGGTCTTCCTGACTCCAGGCCCAGTGCTCAACCTACAGTGCTGCCTACTAGGCACAAGTAAGGTTAAAAACGCACTGCCGGCTCTTTGCCTTCATATCCTGACCTTTCTCATCCTTCTGGTTTTCTTACACTTTACTCCTCTCCACCTCCTCGGGCAACACTGGCCTTGTTCCTTGAACATAACACTCCAAATCCCAACACTGGCTGCCCCCATGCCTGGAATGATCTCCCTTCTTACCTTGGTTTCCCTCTATGATCACCTCCTATTTGCCCTGGCTGTAGCTTGTTTGTACAGGGCTGTTTACATGTCGTCTCTCTTATTAGCAGCTCCTTGAGGGCAGGAACTGTCTGTTGCCTTTCTTTGTGTCTCCAGTGCTCAGCATGGTGCCTGGCATGTGGTAAGAGCCAAACAAATGACTGTTGTCTGACTTCCCATACCTTCCCTCTAGCGATCCTAGGGACTGTCCTTCAGGGCCAAGAAGAACACAGCTTTTCAGATACTGGAGGTAGCAGGTATGGTCTCTCTCGGTTTATAAGCCAAAAACCTGTAAAACCATCTCTAAATCTGTGCCCCCTAATTCCAAAGCTGGTGGGGGCATTGGCTGGTGGACCTGAAGGGTGGTCATTCTCCAGAGAAGCCCTCAGGATTTGGGGTATGGCCTTAGAGCTCTCTGAAGCTGCTTTTTGTGGCCTCACCCCAGGATCTGAGATTCACAGAATTCATGGACTCATGGGGAGAAAGAATCTTTTTTGCTGTGATGTAGTAGATTAGAGGGGGTGACTTGGGATCAGGAAGAAGTCGGTTTGAATCCAGCCTCTAGACTCCATTGTGAGCCTGATCCAGCATGACTCCTAGGTTGTGAGACTGAGGGACTGGAGGATGGGGGTACTCGGGGTAGTATCCCAATATTGCCTTTGAGAGTAATTGGGAAGTTTGGAAGTGTGGGGGTTTGGGAAAAGATGAGAATTCAGTTTTGGATGTGTTGAGTTAAGACTTCAGGAGTGCTGGGACGCGGAGGGTAGGAGCAGGTGTGAGTATGTTAATCATTAAGTGGAAGGCATCTCTCCTCTTCCTGAAGGAGGCCAGAGATCGAACCCAGCAGGACATGGAAGGTACTCTCGATCAAACAGAAGGTTGTGGCCTCTCTCTACTCTTCTCTGGAGCAGGATATTGACATTACTTATTTTGCCAGCTGCTACTAATCCTTCCTCCTTGTGGCCCAGAAGGGTGCCTGAGGGAGAAGCCCTACTTTCAGTGTCCAAAGAGGAATAGTTAAGATCTACAACACCACCCTTTGAGCTCAAAATGGAATGTGGGACCTCCTATCTGTATGGCACAAATGAGTTCAGACATGACACCAAATGACGGTGTAAAATTTTATTTTATTTTATTATTTGAAAAATACAACTGGAAACAGTACTGACATGTCATTTACAAGGTATTCTCCTGAAATACTCCTCATATTCTCTGCAGCACAAGCACACTATTTTAAGCCAGTACTAAAGGGTGGGGATGCTTGATTTGGAAAAAAAAGCACCACGTAAGAGGCCAGACCAAGTTTGTCTCCGGATGTTCAACCCCCCAACCTGTCTCCATTAACAACTAAGTGGAACTTCTGACCAGACCCTCAAATGTAAACTGCAGGAGGTCTCGGCAGCCTGGAGGCCCGATCTCAGGGGCATGAGCTTGCCTCCCATACTAGAAACCCTGTCCTTCCTTTGTGAAAGTACAATGAGCTAGTGAGACTCAGAGCATCTCTTTGGAAACATTCAACAGGAAGTAAACAGAATATTTACAGCAGTGGGGTGAGCTCTTGAGTTGGCACACTGATGGCATGAGGAAAAGGGCTTACTGATTCTGTGAAAGGCTGGAGCAGAGAGAATATGAAATAAATCCCATTCCTGAGGTAATCATTTTTGTCTAGTTTGTAGAAAATGAATACCCGCACCTTTAGAACAGATTATATCAAAATGATGCTGAAGACTATGTAAAACATGTCAGCCAGACTAGGCTGCTGTTTATGCCAATACATTGGACTTGTTTTTAATTTAGTTTCCTTGTAAATTTCTGAATAAGCTACCTAATAGAGGAGAAAGAACCACTTTGGAAAAATGTGTCAACTTCTGGCTCATGACTGTTTCTGTAAAACAAACCAAAAAAACAAAGAACCCATGAACCATGGTCTGTCTTCAAAAGATGGCAAGATCAAGCATTGTGTGAGTGTGAGTGTGTGTATGTTGTGTGTGTGCGAGCGCTGTGTGCGTGCGTGTGTGTGTGTGCCCTTGCCAGTGCCTGAGTGTAGGCTGGCTGTCTCCTGCAGCATTACTGAGGGAAGATGATTCTGGTATTGGAAGTTCTACCGATGGGCTCCTTGTAGAGAGAAAAATTTAGAGGATGAAAAATTTTGGAAAACATATCACATCAAACTGTCAAAATATTTCCAACAGTGTGCTTAAAAAAAAAGAAAATGTCAAGGCTAAGAACAGTAGTATAGACACAGTAGATGCCCCAAGGTGTAATTTTTTTTAGGCATCTGAAAGTTTTCATTCAAAAAAGCCAACCAACCAACTCACCAAGGGAGAGAAATGGCCACACTTAAGGTTGAGCCAGTCTGTCTGTCGAGGCCTTTAGCAGAAGGTGCTGTGCTATCTATAATCCACACTTGTTACCATAGATTCCATAAGGGAGCTACAAGGCTAAAGAGAATTCTTACATAACAATCACAAAAACAATGAAACCAATGAAAACAACACATAGATAGATTTTTATCACTTCCCAGGCTTAGATAACTGTTTCCCTCCAGGATCTTGGGTAGTGAAAGGGAAGATTAAGTCATCTGAGACCATCAAAGCCACAGAATCCATCTTTTCGTCCCAGGCTGCGCCAACTCCGGTCATCTCCTGCTTAAAGGTGCACTGCAGGCGGCTCATGAGAGTTTCCACTTCGCTGTTGCAAATCTATGGGCAAGAGAACAATACATGGGAGCCAGCTCTGTCTCCTGGGTAAGCAAAGCTCATTGAGACCACTACTAGGCTTGCAGAATCCCAGCCATCTCCACGCTGGAGGGGACCTCAGGGCCATCCAGTTCAAACCATACCTCAACAGAAACTCCCCTAATAATAGGCCCATCAAAACGGAACCCGACTCCCAGAAGTGC